>NW_026325236.1:0-1146 GCF_001194135.2 Octopus bimaculoides
TACATTTAATTTTTCGTTCATCAAAAGAATTAATCAAAGTATTATAATTACTTAATAATATCTCCTTCAATTCATTAGTACACAACTTAGAAAAATTGTTACCTATACCATTGGATTTCGCCTTACAAACTATCACCCATTGTAAAATGTACTTAATATTTTTAGATTTAAGATCCCAAATATATTTACTAAGGCCAGTAGAATTAATCAAATTTATATTCTTAAAGGAGTGCATATGTTGAGCCATCCATAATTTAATTTTATTAGAAGTCAATCCTAAATAAATCTTATTTAAATTATAACCATTATGTTTGTTCCCGTCCATTAAAGTCACTATGCATTTATACACGACATCCTTCAAATTGCATTTATTATTAAATTTACATTTAGTGTTATCTCTACATGTACAATTAATTATATCCTGGTCCTCATTATTATTATTATTAGAATAAGTATTTAATCTATATTTATAATACTTATTTGACTTAAATCTATTCAAAGAAGAGATAATGTTACCAACAAGATTAGTAGTAGAATAACATAACCCAAAATTATTAGTAGAAAAGATATATTTTTTATTATCTCTAAGGATTATATCAATAACTTTTAAAATTTCTATAACAATGTTAGTTTTAACTTGAACACCATATGGAATGATTAGCCAAAGTTTGTTCTTATTATAGATAATATTGTATTATTTATATTATTAAATTTATTATTATCATTAAAAGAATTAAATTTAAATCTATTATTGTCTCCGTTACAATTATATTTATGTTAATGTAATTTATTAACATAATACCTATTATTCTTACTATAATTACCTAAATAGACATTATCATAATTATAAAGGTTATGTTTATTAAATAGATCATTAATATTATAATCATTACGAATATATATGTATATATATATGTATATATATAAGTATATATATATATATATGTATCATCATCATCGTCGTTTAACGACCGCTTTCCATGCTAGCATGGGTTGGACGATTTGACTGAGGACTGGTGGATCAGGTGGCTGTACCAGGCTCCAGTCTGATTTGGAAGAGTTTCTACAGCTGGATGCCCTTCCTAACGCCAACCACTCCGAGAGTGTAGTGAGTGCTTTTACGTGCCACCGGCACGAAGGCCAGTC
>NW_026325236.1:1156-2052 GCF_001194135.2 Octopus bimaculoides
CCACTCCGAGAGTGTAGTGAGTGCTTTTACGTGCCACCGGCACGAAGGCCAGTCAGGCGGTACTGGCAATGATCTCGCTCGAATGTCTTTTCACGTGCCAGGAAGGCGACGTTCGTAACGATCACGCTCAAATGGTGCTATTTACGTACCACCAGCTCGAAAGCCAGACAGCTGCTCTGGCAACGATCACGATCAGACGGTGCTCTTAGTGCTCCACTGGTACAGGTGCCAATACGATTTCTCTTTCGCTTGCCCCAACAGGTCGAGCCGAGTTTAGTGATCAATGAAAAAGACGTTGGCATGGGTGCCAGTCTACAAATTTCGTTCGATTTCGATTTCACTTGGATCAACATGTCTTCGCAAGCGGAGTTTAGTGTCCAATGAAGGAATGTTACGCGTAAGTGGGCTGGCTACATCCTTGACAGAGGCCTTGGATTTAGGTCTCACTTGGCTTGCCGGGTCTTCTCACGCGCAGCATATTTCCAAAGGTCTCGGTCACAAGTCATTGCCTCGGTGAGGCCCAATGTTCGAAGGTCGTGCCTCACCACTTCATCACAGGTCTTCCCAGGCATGCCTCTTCCACGGGTTCCCTCAACTGTTAGAGTGTGACACTTTTACACACAGCTATCCTCATCCATTCTCGCCACATAACCATACCAACGCAATCGTTTCTCTTGCACACCACAACTGACGCTTCTTAGGTTCAACTTTTCTCTCAAGGTACTTGCACTCTGTCTAATATGCACACTGACATTACACATCCAACGGAGAATACTAGCTTCATTCTTTGCGAGCCTACGCATGTCCTCAGCAGTCGCAGCCCGTGTTTCACTACCATGAAGCATCACTGTTCGTACACATGCGTCATACAGTCTGCCTTTTACTCTGAGAGAGAG
>NW_026325238.1:0-239 GCF_001194135.2 Octopus bimaculoides
AAAAAAAAAAAAATACGAAACAAGACCACGAAACATATTGTGTCTTTTCCATTAACTAGGCTACTGCAAGGCCACGCTGAGAAGGATGCTCGACTCACTCTTTCTGCTGAGGCGTTGTCAGTTTTTGAGTCCGTCAAACGGGAATTATCCTCCGTTCTCGTCCTTGCACATCCGGCTCCTGAGGCCCTTCTTTCACTATCTGTGGACGCATCAGATTCTGCGGTTGGTGCTGTCTTACA
>NW_026325239.1:0-498 GCF_001194135.2 Octopus bimaculoides
ATCTCAGTAAGGATTTAAGTATTAAATAACGCCATATTTATATTCGTTTCTTCATGAATAAATGATTCGCATTTTGCCAGATTTATGTGTTGCTTCGATCCTAACTTTCCATTTATCTATAATTCATTTACTTGTTTTAGTCAATGCTCTGCGGCCGTGCTGGGGCTCTGCCTTGAAAAAGTGTGTCGAACAAATCGATCCCAGTACCTATTTTTGTCTCGTGGCTGACACACACACGTGAATATTGGTGATACATAACTGTTACAGCAGTACTGAGAATATAAATGCCCTACATCTGTTTCGCTGTACTTTGATCTTTACTGTAAAACAGTAACGCTTAGAGACTGGAGAGATAGTCGGCATTTACTAAAGATTCAACGTCGAGTCTCCAGAGAGTCTCCGTAATATATATATATATATGTATATATATATATGTATATATGTATATATGAATCGTGGCAAGGTATGGAAGGTTTTCGGAGGACCGGAGAGATTATG
>NW_026325240.1:0-458 GCF_001194135.2 Octopus bimaculoides
GTGTGTGTGTGTGTGTGAGTCCAGTAACAGTCATTCTTGTACTGTGCAGAAAGAAACATTGGTGCTGGCTCATTGCAAAGTCGGCAGTCGCGTCATACTAATCATATTTTTTTGTCAATTATTTTCCTTTTCACTGTTTTATACTTTGAAGACGATAAAATATTCGTTGAAAAAGAAAAAAAATATCAAAGAAAGAAAGAAAGGAGCAAGGAAAAAAGAAAGAGAAACGAGGAAAATTCTTTGTTCGAATTACGTTTAGTTGTGGAATTAATAGTTTGGATTTAAAATCTATCCAGTTTCAGCGCTTGACATTTATTCTAGTCTTTCGTTAATGTAATGAAGCAGTTTTTTTTTTATATACATATATGTGTTTGTGTACACGCACACATACACACACGATGCTGACATCTCTTTAAGAGATATTTATATCCTTGAAATAATTATATATACACACACAC
>NW_026325241.1:0-626 GCF_001194135.2 Octopus bimaculoides
AGAGATATAGATATAGTCTTACAGCTGTTTCTGGGATATAATGGATATCCCTCCATCAGAGACGATGTGAGATAGTAAAATAGAGGTAAATGTTTGAGTTCGAAATAAGGAATTATTGTGGAAAAAGAAGAGATAGGGAATATAGAGGGAAATAAGAGAATGAAAGTAGAAGTAAAATATAAAATATTGTAGTTGCAGTTCCATTATTCGAGTAAAGTGGTGTGTAGAAATGGTAAAAAAATTTCCTGTACATAGTATGGAAGTTCCAATAGCAGTTCATGTTTAATCTTTTCTAAGTATGGAGCCGTGGATTCTGTGTTGCTCATTCGAAGGAGTTTTGTGGTGTGAATGAAAATTTGAGAATGTATTGGTAGTATTTGTGGATAGATGAGGTGGGGGAGAGATGTGTATGATTAGAATGAGAAGATCAAAATGAAGACAGGAAGAGAAAATGAGAGGAAAAAAGAGAGAAAAAAGAAAAAGGACAAAAAAGATAATAATGATAAGAGAGAGAAAAGAAGAGAGGGAGAGAAGAAAAGTGAAAAGAGTGAATAAAAGAAAGAAAAGTGACGAAAGGGTGAAAGAAGTGAGAAAAAGAGTGTTAGTTGGTGGTCAAGATAATGTGA
>NW_026325242.1:0-328 GCF_001194135.2 Octopus bimaculoides
TGCCAAGTTCAAAAATGGAAATTTTGACCTCAAAGGCGCACCTCGTTCTGACCGTCCAAGTGAGTTCGATGAACAGCGATTGAAACAACTTTTGCACGAAAATTCTCGTCAAACGACAAGGGGACTGGCAGAGAAAATGGAATGCCTCCACACTGCTTTGCTATAGAGAAGCATCTTCACTCGATGGGAAATGTTCAGAAGTATGGAGCATGGGTTCTGCATGCGTTAAGTATCAACAACAAACATCAACGAGCCATAATCTCCGCTGGTCTGCTTGTTCGTCACTGCTCAACTCATGGACACAAGCAACGATTTCTTTACTGAATCG
>NW_026325243.1:0-593 GCF_001194135.2 Octopus bimaculoides
ACTACTACTACTATGAATATTGCTACTGAATTAAGACCTTTATACGGTGAAACCCTTCATTACATTTGCACAGCCGTTATCAAGTTCTAACAAGTTTTGCCAGGGTCGTCATGTCTGAATTAGTTTCCTCAAATCAAATCCGATTGTATATATTGTTAAGAAAACAACTGGAAAGTTACTTAGATTGAATCAGTTATTTAAAGCAAATTTGGTGAAAACAGTAATTCAGAGTATCAAATGTCTACGTATATTTCTATCGATCTGTATATAGAAAGTAAAGAGACAGATATCTTTCGTGAAAAGTCTGTTATCTGATTCCAGGATTATTATACCGAAATGAAGCTTCGTACAGATGGAATCAATGAAATGAAAAGAAATAAGGATATATATGCAAATGAGTACGTACGTACGCATATACGTAGAGGCATATATTCATACATACACACATACACATCTGTGTATGTGTGTGTAATTATATGTATATGTATATGTATCGCTGACCACTACACGCATTTTTTTCTCTCCTTGTTTCTTTTCTTTCTATGTTCCTTTCTGTGGAAGAGCGTAGGCTCGAAACGTTGAAGACTTTTTCA
>NW_026325243.1:613-1776 GCF_001194135.2 Octopus bimaculoides
TACATCTGTTTGTTTTCTACACCACCTGTCTTCGTCTGTTGTTTTTTTTGGTGAATTCTTCCTATATATATATCAGAAAAAGTTAAAAATAATGGTCATTACACATAATTCCTTAATTAGAGCAAATTTGGCTTACAGCTGTTTCCAATTGTCATTATTCGTACATTGCTGATAGGTTAACTCAATTGGTTTATTGATCAGTTGAGGTAAATTGAACTATTTGTTCTACCCCCACCCCACACACACGCACACAAACACACACATACACACATACACACACATACACACACATGTATACACGTATAAACAGAGATACCCTCGAAATATTTTCATATGCCATGGTACGTTGACTGCAAAGCAGACTTTAAGGTGTCATACACTCTGACACATATATTCGGAAACTCACGTGAACTTAACGTTGATAGCTGCAAATCTTCTGAGTGTGCCTCTTCTATCCTATCCATCGAGGAATTTCTCCCCCTTGTGTTACTGTTGCTTTGTCTTGCCTCTGCAATGCTTTACTAAATTCTTTATGCACTATTTAAACATCAGAACATCGAGCGTTTTTTCAGAAATCGACTAAACGGTGCTTCATCTCATCATCAACATTAAAAATATAGGATGAACTGCAAATATGGCGTCGACGTCTAACGATCTTATTGAAACAATATTCAAACAAATATTTTTTAAGTCTGTTTGTTTTATCAACAGACAGATATGAACATTTGGTATGGTATATATTCACTGTACGTTAGGTTTGCTTTACTGTACACATGCTATTGAAAGACTACAGTGGTCTAGTGTCTTCTCATCAATCTGTTATATGTCTTGTATAAGTTTAATAACAATCAGGTGAATGTATCATTTATAACATGTACTGCAAAGATGCCTACGATTTACATATCGCAGGTAGATGGCGTCACCACATTAGCCATCTATAGCAAAGGTCAGGTTTATGTATATGTGTGTCTGTGAATTTTAAGTTGGGTGTCTCTAACTATGTGCTTATGTGTGCCAGTGTTTTTGGATGTGCGTTTTAGTTCCAGTATGCGAGCATACGAAAGCGTCATATCGAATGACTTGTAAATTCTGTAGATTATCTCTGCACTTTCACTACCGTTCTTCTTCTTCTTCTTCTTCTTCTTCTTCTTCTTCTTCTTCTT
>NW_026325244.1:0-311 GCF_001194135.2 Octopus bimaculoides
AATTTTAGATAAATATATTAACAAATTAAATGGAATTAATTATCTTAAATAATGGAATTCCACAGTAGATACTTTAAATTGGTTTAATAGTATTAATGATTAAAATAGGTTTAAATTTATTCAAATTGATATTGAAAATTATTATTCTTCCATAAATGAAATTGTACTAAATAAGGCCCTAATTTTTGCTATGAAGAAAGTAGGTATGACTTACGATGAAGTAAATGTTGTTAAAATGGCTAGGAAATCATTGATTAAATGTGATAATAAATTGTGGGCTAGAAAAGATACCAGAGATTATTTCGATATAC
>NW_026325245.1:0-204 GCF_001194135.2 Octopus bimaculoides
GCACAAGTATATACATATATACACACAACATACACACAAATATACACATAAACACTCATATATGCATATACATAAATAAATACATACATACACATATATACATATGCACATATATATATATACATACATAATAACACTTATAGACTAAAACACACACACTCACATATATACATATACCCATACATATACATATATATACACATA
>NW_026325246.1:0-441 GCF_001194135.2 Octopus bimaculoides
TATATAGTCGAAAGGTGTTACGAATCCATACAAATCAAAACTTATAGGTAAAAAGAAAAAGTGTTACATTGAATGGCATTTAGAAAATATTACTGGTTTCGATGTATGTCTATCTTATGAAATATTAAAAACCCTAAGTCAAAATTTAGAAGAGGAAAAGGATAATTAGATTTGAATACAATTAGTTTTCATATTCTGTAGGTAGTTAAAGACATGTCTGGTATTTTCTCTTAAAGTCTCTTCTTATATATGTTGTTTATGTGAGGGAAATCCATTCCAAAGAATGGCGTTCAGAGCCAAGTGTCAAATATTCTACAGAATTGAATACGAGAATTCTTTTCTATTCAGAACATGTTAAGAGGTGTGTGTGTTTGTGTGTTTGTTGCGTTAAATGTGTAAATGAGCAAGAATGGAATTGAGGATGGATGAATTGCCTTTATT
>NW_026325247.1:0-263 GCF_001194135.2 Octopus bimaculoides
CCCGGAACTATGTGGTTGGTAAGCAAGCTACTTACCACACAGCCACTCCATGCAGAGTTAACAAAAGAAAAAAAGTGGGTAGGGGCAAATCTTAAAAACTTAATAGTTATACAGCTGTTCTCTCACTAAAAGTGAGTTGTCTGCTAACATTGCTTATAATGTGGAAATGTATGTGAAGAGCAGTAAAATAATTTTAGCAGAAGAGGCTAGGAAGTGACCCCACCCTGATTTTCCTCCCTCTAAGACTTAATCGATAAAAAAAA
>NW_026325248.1:0-251 GCF_001194135.2 Octopus bimaculoides
AGATAGATAGATAGATAGATACATACATACATACATACATACATACAGATGCATAGATATAGTATGTTATAATATATTATATTATATATCTTTGCACGAAAACTTACAAATGCATGCACGTAAGTGAATATGTTATGCGTATATAAATGTACAAATGCAAATATAAATGAACATCGTGCCCATACATCTATATATATGTGTGTGTGTGTGTGCGTGTGTGTGTATCTTCGTGTGTGTATACCACAATATAT
>NW_026325249.1:0-829 GCF_001194135.2 Octopus bimaculoides
ATATATATACACATATAAATATATATATATATATATATTGAGAGACAGAGACACACATACACGAGACACACTCACTCACACACATTCACACACACACATACGCACATATATATACATACACACACACACACACACACACACATATAAGTATGTATGTGTGTATGTCTATCTGTATGTATGTATGTATGTATGTATGTATGTATGTATGTATGTATATATATATATATATATGTATGTATGTATGTATGTATGTATATATATGTATGTATGTGTGTATATATGTATGTATGTGTATCTATGTTTGTAAGTATTTATACACAAGTATGCACAACTGACAAGCATATCAACGTGCAAGTGTGACGATACAGAGCCCATATTTGCATTCATATTTGCATCCGTATGTGTGAAAAATTACTTTTCAAAATATTAACTTTTATCTCTTTGAAGGAAATTTTACCATGGCTAATAAAATTTTTTATATTCTGAAAGTCTGTGCTTCTTACAGTCACCGTTAAATTACTATACAGAAATCAGGACCTGACGCTCATGTACACACCTGTATGTGTATCTTCATGTACATATACCTTAACATACACGCACCTACATAGACACACGGACACACACACACACCATTCCCACTTACGCACACATGCACACATATGTGTATGCATTCAGTTGTATATATACATATACATATATGTACATATATATATACACACACACCCACACATATATGTACATATATGTGTGTGAACAGATGCATTTATATATATAAATATGTAAATACACTTATATACTCATATATATGCCCACAGATATATATATATAT
>NW_026325250.1:0-294 GCF_001194135.2 Octopus bimaculoides
TATGCGCGTGTGCGCGTGTGTGCTGTGTGTGTGTGAGAGAGAGAGAGAGAAACAGACAGACAGACAGACAGACAGAGACAGAGACAGAGCCAGTGAAGGGGTGTGTCGACAATTATACGTACATACATAAATAGTCATACATTTCTTGTACGTATGCGAGAGAGAGAGAGAGAGAGTCACTGAAACATCTCTCTGTCTGTCTGTCTGTCTCTCTCTCTCACACACACACGTGCAAATATACCCTCAGAAAAGATGTATGCATATGTATTTATGTATGTACGTAGATATCACAAC
>NW_026325251.1:0-296 GCF_001194135.2 Octopus bimaculoides
CGTGTGTTGCTCAAATACAGTCATTCCTCCTAGCTTACGTTTCTTGGAATTATGCAAATGAATAATGCAGATAAATGAGTTTCTAATCGTTTCGTACAACTCTATATACACATGCTTGTTGTTACTACATCTATCTTCGTCTTTTGTTTTCTGTAAATTTGAACAATATATATGTATAGGGGAAGAATTCACAGAAAAACAAAAAACGAAGATAGGTGGTGTAGACAACAAACAGTTGTATTAGATTTACGCTCGGGAAGTGAAAAAGTCTTTAACGTTTCGAGCCTACGCTCTTC
>NW_026325252.1:0-277 GCF_001194135.2 Octopus bimaculoides
ATATATATATATATAAATATATACATATACATATATACATATGTGTAAAGTGAAAGAATATGTGTATGCGCACATACATACATATATATATATATATATATATGTATATATGTATACACGCATATATGTATGTGTTTGTTTGTGCGTCTGCGTATGTGAATGTAAGCGATATGAGTGAAAATAATGATAGTCACAAAATAGAAAGTAGTTTGGTAGGGAATAGTAAGATACATCGAGAGAGACGTAGATAGATAGCTACACCGACAGATATATATAT
>NW_026325253.1:0-236 GCF_001194135.2 Octopus bimaculoides
TATGTGTATGTCTGTGCGTTTGTGCTTGTACCCCCACCATTGCTTGACAATCGATGGTGGTGTGTTTACATCCCATAACTTAGCGGTTCGGCAAAAGTGCCCGATAGACTAAGTACTAGTCTTACAAAGAATAAGTCCTGGGGTCGATTTGTTCGATTAAAGGTGGTGCTCCCGCATGGCCGCAGTCAAATGACTGAAACAAGCAAAAGAATAAAAGAATTCATACATATATGTAT
>NW_026325254.1:0-553 GCF_001194135.2 Octopus bimaculoides
AGGCGACTCGAGTTTCAGGGCTATTTCCCTTCGTCATGGCCGATATATATGTATATATACATACATACATATATTGTATAAAGGATCGTGGGTACGGCCAGAATAATGCGAAGTAAATGCAAGCCAAATCAGAAGAAAACAAATATATGAATTAATATAGACATGCCTTGCATTCAATATTTCGAGGTTCTGACCCTATTTTCATGAAATTAACGAATGTTGCCGATGTGTACACACACACACGCACATCGACAACATTCGTTAATTTCTTGAAAATGGGGTCATAATCCCGAAATATTGAATGCAAGGCAAGGCTACATCAATTTATATATATTTTGTTTTCTTCTGATTTGCTTTGCATTTACTTCGCATTGTTCTGGCCTTACCCACGATCCATTATGCAATATATATATATAGATAGATAGATAGATAGATAGATAGATAGATAGATAGATAGATAGATAGATAGATAGATAGATGCTGTTTTATAATGCTCTTCAATTACTTAAAATCAATTAGTATTCTATAATCCGAAACTTCATATTTTGAGTAT
>NW_026325255.1:0-185 GCF_001194135.2 Octopus bimaculoides
GGGGAGAGAGGGAGAGAGAGAGTTGGGGAGACAGACATAAATATATGCCAAAGATCATATACCAACGTGAGCACACAGCTATACACAACACAAAACACTCATCAGTACACACACACATACATATGTCCAGACGCTTATACATGCATACACATACATACATACAAACACACATACATACATAATAC
>NW_026325255.1:348-599 GCF_001194135.2 Octopus bimaculoides
ATATATACATACATACATACATGCATACGTACACATGTACATACATATATACACACGTACATACAAACATATACATAATACATACATGCATACATACCCTACATATACATATATATGCATAAACATATGCATACACATAAAAATACACACATACACATACACACATATATGATAGACGAGGGAAGGTGCGCCGGGTCAGTTTGAGTTTCATTCGAGTGTACGACGTCCTCGTCCCACAGACGCCCCCCCCC
>NW_026325256.1:0-406 GCF_001194135.2 Octopus bimaculoides
CGTCTGTCTGCCCACCCACCCATCCATCCATCCATCCATCCATCCATCCAGATGTAATTTTGAATTCAAAAAGTTGGTCACAGTTGTTGTTGGAAAAAAAAACTGATTTGGTATTCTGGTCCTGTACCGAGTCAGTTGCTCTGACGTGGAAACTTCAGTGTTACGAAGAGGAACCATCACCGTAGAATCTCTGACGTCAACGAGAAATCATGCGAAACGGTAAAGTGATATCAGAAGTAGACATTCTAACGAGCGCCGGCGTGGATGTGTGGTAAGAAGCTTGCTTCCCAACCACATGGCTCTGGGTTCACATCCACTGCGTGACACCTTCTGCAGGTGTCGTCTACTATAACATTGAGTCGACCAAATTTCTGTGAGTAGATTTGGTAGATGGAAACTGAAAAAA
>NW_026325257.1:0-304 GCF_001194135.2 Octopus bimaculoides
AGATAGATAGATAGATAGATAGATAGATAGATAGATGGCTGTGTGTGCCTGTCTCCCCCCAACATCGCTTGGCAACCGATGCTGGTGTGTTTAGGTTCCTGTAACCTAGCAGTTCGGCCAATGAGTATAAGTCCTGTGTGGTCGATTTGTTCGACTAAAGGCGGTGCTTCAGCATGGCCTCAGTCAAATGACAAACAAGTAAAAAAAATACTGAAATAAATACATACGCATACATATTACATAAATAAAATATGTTATATATATATATATGGGAGAATATACGAAAAAACAACAACAGACGAGG
>NW_026325258.1:0-515 GCF_001194135.2 Octopus bimaculoides
CCAGCGGCCTGGTAGTCAATCATCGGTCTTGCTTTATGACTGCGAAGATGACTCATAAGCCCACATACATACATACATACATACATACATACACGCATGCATGCATACATACATGCATACATACATACACACACACACATACATACATACATACATACATACTTGACAGGCTTCCTCACAATTTCTGGCAACCAAATTGACTCACAAATTATTAGTTGGCTCAAGGCTGTTGCAGAAGACACTTGCCCAAGGAGCTGTGCAATGGCTCTGAACTCAAAACCATAGCTGCTTAACTACACAGCGATGCCTGTACATAATGATACATTAATATTTTTCAATCATGACCTTCAAAGATAACGAAACACTTTGACTTTGTCAGACTGTATAGCTAGTACCCTATTACCTGTTTGTTTGGTTACAGAGAAAAAGTTTTACCTTTGGACACTTTTCTATGGCCAGCTTGTGTGTTAATAGAGAATATTTGGGGTTAGAATTATGAATTTTTTTTTTTTTTT
>NW_026325259.1:0-945 GCF_001194135.2 Octopus bimaculoides
TCGGCAAAAGAGACCGATAGAATAAGTGCTAGACTTACAAAGAATAAGTCATGGGGTTGATTTCTTCGACTAAAAACACTTGAAGACGGTGCTCCAGCATGGCCGCACTCAAATGACTGAAACAAGTAAAAGAGTAAAAGTATATATATATATATATATATATGGTGGAGGTCTGGGTGTGTGTATGTTTATATAGATGTTAATTGGTAGATATCTGTCTCTATGTATATATATGTCTTTCAAACAACTCGTAAATGCAAGTGCTACCAGTCAAGAACTCCGCATACCGGAAGCCAGCAAGTGTATGGGGTCATCAGGAGAGAATGCGCGCCGTTTCGGGGCCTACCTCTCGACGGCATCAATGCGCACCGATATGAGGCCCCGCTTGCTAGATCAACTGATTATTAAAAACAAAGCTCAATATTTCTCTAGCCATCGCTCATCGTCTCTTTTTAACCAGATCCAGTGACTAGCCTTATATATATATATATAGAGAGAGAGAGAGAGAGATATAGATGTTTCTGTGCATGCATATAAGTATACATGCGTGTGTACGTTTATATGTATTTATAAGTAGAGTGATACATATCCATATATCGGCTCACTTTCTCTATGTAAACGCACTCACACGCGCACAGACACACACACACGGACATACGCACACACGCGCGCACATGTATATGCACGCACGAGAGCGCGCGCACGATTTTATCCGTAACGTCTCACTCCAGTTTTTTCTTTCTTTGGCCTATTAATGGATAATTCTTAATTTGGCTACGTTGGCTACGTTGGAGAAAATAAAGGCATTGTTTTTCTCTTTCTCTCATTGCTTTGAATTCTGTCGTCTTTCTATCTACCTCCATTCCCATCTATATTCTTGCTTTCTTTATTACTTCTTTACATAGCAGTTTTTCATATGCCAATCTTTATACATATATAAATAAA
>NW_026325259.1:1421-3633 GCF_001194135.2 Octopus bimaculoides
TATATATATATATATATATATATATATATATATATATATGTATATATATGCAACTCAATACGGATATCTTTTTAGAACTCCGAATACTGCATTTCCAGCTTTGAGAGATCCTCTCATATAACCATCTTGTGTGTAAAAGCACACACATAGGTCTTAGCAGACGAGAATCGTCTGTCGGGAATGCTGGAATCCCCATATCACGTGATTTCATTTTACTTAAAATCATCAGTGGGAGGCGTCCGATTACGAGAGTTCCGGTGGTGGTGGTGGTGGTTTTGGCATTTATGTTAACATCTGTATTTGTTTTTAAATTTCTTTTTTCTGTCTGTCTCTCATTAAATTGTGGTAGCGAGAGGCTAGGAAATTCTATGTCAAACGTGTCTCCGAGGTGACTAGCGTTTGTCATGACAGAAACGTCCTCGAGACGCCATCCTCGAAAGGAAAATGGCTAAGAAAGCCAAAGACAACCTCACAAAATTAGGAAATTACACAACAGAGGGCCAAATTCCTATGGAAATATTCAGCAAGACCGAATGTATTAGTCGTTAGACAACCTTTGCATAAAAAATACTATATAAAACCAACTTTTGAAAGCACAAAATTGCCAACTTACGCGCAGCCGATTTGACTAACGTCCGTCCATCAGAGAGACAGATAGATAGATAGATAGATAGATAGATAGATAAATAGATCTATTCTCTTTCACTGGGCGGATCGGATGCGAACATTCTATACTCGCTGCTCAAATTTCAATGGCGAGAATGTTATCAACGAAGTCCCTACAAACCCACTGGATTATTGGATTGCAACTTACAATCGACTTACATCATAGACAATAAAAGGTGTTGTTCTAAAGGTGTTGTATTTAATATTTCCATAAAGCCAACAGGACTATTTTTTATAAGCAAAATGCTATTGCTCGTCACACTCTATCAATCACATGGGAAATAAACAAGTTTTAATTGCATGTATTAATATTTAAACAGCGATGCTAATCATGTTAAGAGCACATCGAACAAGCTGCACAGTTAACGCTGTGGAAATACACGAAATCAACTGAAAATTTTTGCAGAAAACATGTAATTATTCAACTCTAAATTCGGACACTTGACACTTTTTTTTTCAAGCTAAACTTATTGTCAGTATTTTCACTTCCATCCACTTCAGATGCATGGTGAAAAACATTCGCTTTGCAGTTAGGTAAGTCCGTGTTCTTACCCGCTGCACGGCACCAAAGCCATGGAGATAGGCAGAAATCGTGCAGTAGCTCGTCTAGTAACATTTAATCTATTATTTGGTGGTAGACTTAATCTGGCACCCGGATATTAACATCAGCGCTTTGAATGTTATTAGCAGAAACTACTCTGTTGTACATATATTGGTCTCAAATTTTGGCACAAAGCCAGCAAGTTCGGGAAAGAATGTTAGTCGATTACATCTACCCCCAGTACTCGACTGGGCCTTATTTTATCGATTACTAAAAGCATGAAAGGCACAGTCGATCTCAGCAGAATTTGAACTCAGAACGTAAAGACGTGCCAAATGCCGCGAAGCATTTTGTCCGGCGTGCTAACGATTCTGCCTGCTCTGTTGTAAATATTAAGACTAGATCTCCGGTATAAAAATATTAACATTACTCCACACACACTTTTCATCCAACCAGTCTGACTCTCAAAAGAAATAGCGTGGAATCTTTTCTTCTTCCTTACAGACATCGAAAGAGTGGAAACTATATTTGATAGAAATCCTGTAGGAGACTGTTTTGGCAGAATATCCACATTTCAGATGACGCAACACTGTCTCTGGAATATAACATTTACTCCGCATATATATATATATATGTATATATATATATATAGAAATGTATGCATATTCTTTTTTTATTCTTTTATTTGTTTCAGTCTTTTGACTGCGGCCATGCTGGAGCAGCGCCTTTATTCGAGGAAATCGACCCCAGGACTTAGTCTTTGTAAGTCTAGTACTTATTCTATCGTTCTCTTTTGCCGAACCGCTAAGTTAGGGGGACGTCAACACACCAGCATCGGTTGTCTATATATATATACAAACACACACACGAACACACACATACTCAAAAACTGCCTGCTGACCCTCCACTCACCATTGTCCATAAGCACCTACTAATTATTCCTGCTACTAATTCTTTCCACTACGTCACACACACACACACACAAACACACATACACACTAACAG
>NW_026325260.1:0-288 GCF_001194135.2 Octopus bimaculoides
AAACGAAGGCACGTAAGTACGAACGAACGAATGTATGTACGTACGAACGATCAAACGTACGAACGAACGAACGTAATGAAGGAACAAACGTACTTACGAACAAACGTACGTGTGAACGAACAAAAAAACGAACGCACGTACGTAGTAACGAACGTACGTACGAACGAAGGAAAGAACTACGTACGAACGAAGGAACGAATGTACGAACGAACGAACGTACGTACGTACGAACGTATGTACGAACGAACGAATGTACAAACGAACGAACGTACGTGCGTACGAACAAAC
>NW_026325261.1:0-221 GCF_001194135.2 Octopus bimaculoides
ATCATAAGATATTTTATGCTTGACAACCTAAACATATTCTAACTGGTAATTTGCTGCTATTTCTAGTAAATCAGTCGCCTCGCAAAGAGAACCGTTTGCTATTGTTGTTGTTGTTCTTGTGATTATTATTTTCATTCTTGGTCGAGATTTTCCTTTTAACATCATTGGAATCGCTGTGTGTGTGTGTGTGTGTGTGTGTGTGTGTGTGTGTGTTTATATAC
>NW_026325262.1:0-288 GCF_001194135.2 Octopus bimaculoides
AACAGCTGTTCAGAACTGCATAATCCATGTTTCATTTTTCTTAGAGATTTAAAAGGCATACCTAAATTTCATTATTTTCAATAACCTAGGAAACTCCGGTTTATTAACGTATAAAGATGATATCGCAGCTATTAAGAGGTGAGAACTGCGTAATCTATGTTACACGTTTGTTAGAGATCTAAAAGGTATTTTAAAATTTCCTAATATTCTTTAACCCGGGCAACGCCGGGTATTTCTGCTGTGTGTTTTCTCGTCTCTGTTTTGTTTGCAATGTCCTGTACCCAGATA
>NW_026325263.1:0-337 GCF_001194135.2 Octopus bimaculoides
ACTCTAACAGTTCAAATACAAAGAAATAAGCATACTCAATTTGATTTATAACAAAAGATTTAGGAAAATGAATGGGTTATTTCCCTTGGCCGTTAAAATCTGGGCGAATGGATTATTTCCCTTGGCTATTAATATGAACTATCTAGATATATATAAGGATCCATTCCAGGGGCCCTATTATCTGATCATGATAAGTTCATGAACTTATCCATGAAAATCCACAGTCACATATAGAATAATTTAATAAGTAAATACACTAATAAGAACTATGATAAAATACAAAGTAATACTTTGTATTTTATTATAGTTCTTTTTAGTGTATTTACTTATTAATTTT
>NW_026325264.1:0-554 GCF_001194135.2 Octopus bimaculoides
CATTGTGGTACATTTTCTACAAAAGTTGCCTATCCTGTCATCAACACATGTCTGTTTCCAAATATATTTCTCCCTCGGTTTGTTATAGTTTTTATACTGGGTAATTTCTCTTTGTAATAAAGTAATCGTGGAATTAAAATTTAAACTAATAATCCATTTGCATTGCTATTCGGTGGGAATATACTTGAAAGAATTTGCTGTTAATCAAAGTTTTAAACTGTTTTCCCAAAAAATATTGAAATTTGGAAGGAAAAGAAAAACCCTAACTTTAACCCATGCATATATTTATACATATATGTTGTGCCGTGTGTTCAGGGATAGTAAATGCACATGCTAGTAGTCTACTGGCTATGATCTAGTTGTTACTGGTATATACTAACTGTGCTACATGTTTGTTTGTTCTGTTGCCATTTGTATTGGTTTATACTCATCCATATTTTAACATCTTTTCCATGCCTGAATGTATTAGATAAAGTTCATTGTGGCAGATTTTCTACAAAAGTTGCCTATCCTGTCATCAACACATGCTTGTTTCCAAATATAATATTTCTCCC
>NW_026325265.1:0-592 GCF_001194135.2 Octopus bimaculoides
TGAATACATAGATTGTTAGATAATGGCTGTCATATTGGTAGGGACACGTTCACACATTAAAATGCACTCACTCACACACACACAGCCTATCACCTGCTTATAAGATCAAATATCCTCATAGACTTTCCGAACTCATCACATGAGAACTCTAACGACATTTATAGGTTCAGCGTTAGATTTAATTAATTAATAATGTCGGCAAAATAATGAGGTTACTTTCAGTATGTGAAAGACAGAAGGAGAGAGAGTTTGAGATAGATTGGAAGAGAGAGAGAGAGAGAGAGAGAGAGAGAGTGTGTGTGTGTGTGTGATAATGAGCTGGGCGGCTGTGGGTACTCCATTGTCATATGCGCTATAACAGTCACCATTATCATGATCATCAACTTGTGCCGTAATTAACACCACGACCACAGCGATCATCATCATCATAACCATTGACCCAATCATCAGCATCAGCATCGCCGTCGTGGTGGCCGTCAACGTGATCAACATCATCTCGCTGGTCGTTGTGATTGTGCTGGCGTTCGTCATCGCTGTCATAACATTCATCTCAAATACGAAAGGAGAGAGAGAGAGAGAGAGAGAGAGAGAG
>NW_026325266.1:0-202 GCF_001194135.2 Octopus bimaculoides
GTGTGTGTGTGTGTGTGTGTGTGTACATATACATATATGCCTATATACACCTATACACGTATGTAAATACATATATGCACTAAGTAAAGAGATTGGTATATGGTAAGACAGAGGAGATGAGAGAGCGCTGAATAAGTAGATAAAGCACAGATTATCAAATAGATAGAAAGATAGACAGACAGACAGACAGACAGACAGACAG
>NW_026325267.1:0-404 GCF_001194135.2 Octopus bimaculoides
GAATTGCTTAAGTTTTGGGTTAGTTGGTGGGTAGTTCTTGGATTTGAATAATTTTTTAAATAGAAAAAACTACAGAATCACAAGTAAAACAGCACTTAGGAATGCTAACCTTGAAGCGAAAAAAATCATGGAGGAATATGATTTACAAAAGAGAACTGAACCTTTAAACCCAAAACAACCCTATTTCGTTTTAAAAGACCATAAGATAAACTTCTGGAATAGCCCTAAATTACGTCTAATTTGTCCATCAAAATCAGATATTGGTATTCTTAGCAAAAATATACTTGATAAATACATCCCTACTTTAGTTAACAAATTAAAACTTAATTTATGGTCTAATTCTTTGCAGGTTTGGCAATATTAACAACAAAAACAATGCCAAATTTATCCAATTTGACATTTCT
>NW_026325268.1:0-520 GCF_001194135.2 Octopus bimaculoides
GTGTGTGTGTGTGTGTGTGTGTGTGTGTGTGTGTGTGTGTGTATTAAAAAGAAACCTATACACATTTTATACTTAATTCATTTCTTTCCCTTCAATCGTTTATTTTATCTCATCATATCAGAAAGACATTTATTTATTTACACCACTATACATATTTTTTATATGCACTATATATTTACTTCTAATTTACTTTTTAATATATTACAAAAGGAAAGTTCCAACTATTTTCCATTATATTTTTATATTCTTTCAACCGTTTATTAATAGGTTCATTTTTCTGACAATATTTCAAAGCATTATTTTGCTAGCTTAAGCTCTGCGTCTTGCACCTAGGGCACATATAATTTTTAATGCAAACTTGAAGATTAATATAAACCGCTATTTTCCTCTCATCACTGAATTCACAAACGTTTTATTTTTCATGTTCAGTGTTTTCCTTTTTTATTACTGTAACGTAAAAAAAGGGAATTATGTATGTATGTTTATATATACATACATACATACATACATATATATATAT
>NW_026325269.1:0-290 GCF_001194135.2 Octopus bimaculoides
ACTCACAAGGTTTTCATCAGCCAGGGACTATAGTGGAAGACACTTGCCCAAGGTGCCACACAACGAGACTGAATCTGGAACCATATGGTTTGGAAGTGAATTCTTTCTACACAGACACACCTATGCGTATGCATACATACAAATATGTGTGTATGTGTATTTGTGTGTATGCAAGTGTAATGCATATTAAAATAAATAAGTACGCGCGTGCGCGTGCGCGCACACACACACTCACGTATATACATACATACATACATATATACACACATACACACACATACACACACACA
>NW_026325270.1:0-221 GCF_001194135.2 Octopus bimaculoides
TATATATATATATATATATATATATATATATATACATACATGCTTCAAAATTATACAAATAACTAAAAGAAAACAGAGCCATGTGAAGAAACAACAAGCAGGGTGTGTTAGTCTGACGCTGAGGCAGAAACGTGGGTTAAGTCTGTGAAGGTTTTACTATCCAATCTTCTACAGAAAGGAATGAAGAGAGAAAACAAATAGAGAGAACAAAATTTGAGAGA
>NW_026325271.1:0-256 GCF_001194135.2 Octopus bimaculoides
TATATATATATATATATATATATATATACAAATATATATTATATATCTATAATTACTAGCAAATGCCCACTGTCCATTGGATAGCATAAGTTCGTGATAGAACTGGAGTCTAAAATAGTGTAATTCTACTTCTGTCTATGCTTAAACTTGAGGATTATTTGACATAGTTGAGACGTTAAATTAAACATAAGTGGTATTCAAAAAGGAACATGTCTTATTTGCAAATATCGGGTATTAAATGTGAAAATATGGAAAA
>NW_026325272.1:0-390 GCF_001194135.2 Octopus bimaculoides
AAAGAAAGAAAGAAAGAAAGAAAGATAGGAAGAGAGAAAGAAAAGGAGGAAAGAAAGAAATGACGAAAGAAAGGAAGAAAGAAAGATAGGATGAGAGAAAGAGAAGGAGGAAAGAAAGGAAGAAAAAAGGAAGTAAGATAAGAAGAGAGAAAGAAAAGGAAGAAAGAAAGAAACGAAGAAAGAAAAACAAAGAAAGAAAAATGAAGGATAGACTGAAAGAAAGAAGGAAAACGAGGAATGAATGAAAGATGATCCAAGAAATGTTTAATGTTAAAATCCGTTATGTAAGAGAGTAAAATATGGAGACGTCATTATAAAAGTTATGAAAGACGAATGTCATTGTTACATAAGGATGGTCTTTTGGTGTATGCGTGTGTGTGTGTGTGTGTG
>NW_026325273.1:0-331 GCF_001194135.2 Octopus bimaculoides
TATATATATATATACATATACGTACATATATACATACGTATACATACATATATATACACACAGATATACATGCATATATATATATGTATGCATGTATTTATACGTACATATTAATATACGTTAATATATACACGCACACTCCGAATCAGGAATTGCAGACATCAACGAACAATCAGGTATACAAAATTACACATGACTTTCTGCGTTTGTGCGTATAACTGTATACGTACATGAATGTATGTACAGAAGTACTTCTATTCTGTTATACTTAAAGGCATTCTCTCCAATATACTTCTTTATATATAACTTTCTTACATTCCCAGATTACACA
>NW_026325274.1:0-413 GCF_001194135.2 Octopus bimaculoides
TAAACAAGCTCTTGACAGTTTTATAGATATTTCAAAATTATGATGCTATGGTGCTAGGTGTTTCCTTTATTTTGTCCAACCCCTGTATATATATATGTGTGTGTGTGTGTGTGTGTGTGTGTCTGTGTGTGTGTGTGTGTTATTTCTTTACTACCCACAAGGGGCTACACACAGAGGGGACAAACAAGGACAGACAAACGGATATATATATATATATATGTGTGTGTGTGTGTGTGTGTGTGTGCACATAATATATATATAACAACGACAATAATAAGGATTTTGACGAAGTAGCTTTAGCATTACCTTTAGTTCATATTTATATATGAATATAGCCTCAAAAATACGTACATACACACATACATCTTGCGAAATTAGGCTTCTCAAAACCAGAAAGGAGAAAGCTAATTCGA
>NW_026325275.1:0-228 GCF_001194135.2 Octopus bimaculoides
ATATATATATATATATATATGTTTATGTGCATGTGCATGTATATGTATATATTTATATTAAAATGCACACGCACATATATGCATGCACACACATGCATATAGATATAAACCTACAAATATGTGTATATATAGAGATATATATGTATATGCATGATGTATGTGCGTATGTATGTATGTATGTATCAATCCATCTATCTGTCTCTTTCTCTCTATCGATATATATATATA
>NW_026325276.1:0-480 GCF_001194135.2 Octopus bimaculoides
ATATATATATACATATATATATGCACATATATATATACATATATATATACTCATACGTATTCATATATACACACATGTATACATATATATGTACACACATAATGTATACATATATATATACATATATATATACACGCACATATGTATACATATATATACGCACACATATGTATACATATATATACACACATATATATACATATATATACAGTCAATTTAAACAAATCAGACAAGAAAAAACATGAAAAAAAAAACGCGAAAAAACAACGCGAGGACGTTTAAAAGGTACAGTGTTTTTGGACGCTTAGAAACGGAAAGAAAAGAAAGAGGATTTAACGTTTCGAATCGCCAAATTTGCACACGCCGTCGCACACACATATATATACATATTTATACACACACACACATATATATACATATATATGCACACATATATACATATATACACAAATATATATATATATATATATATATATATAT
>NW_026325277.1:0-246 GCF_001194135.2 Octopus bimaculoides
GGGAGAAAAGCAAAATTAACTGAGATGGATGTCAACAGAGAAAATATTGATTTCCATAAAGTAGAAAAAATAAATGGAAGGAAAAAGTTGGTAAATATTTTGGTGTGAATGCAAATAGCTGTTATGTGGTAGCAGGGCATGCTAGAAATAGCAGCCAAATCTTTACTTTTCTGTGATTTCGGTGTCACATTCATTTTAAGCATGCAAAATAAGCTGGAAAAGAAATAAAAACCTGCAAAACAAAAC
>NW_026325278.1:0-243 GCF_001194135.2 Octopus bimaculoides
AGAAATGTTAGCGCGCCGGGTGAAACGCTTAGCAGTATTGCGTCTGTCTTTGCGTTGTGAGTTCACAATCCGTCGACTTTGACTTTCATCCTCTCGGGGTCGATAAATTAAGTACCACTTGCGGACTGGTGTTCGATCTCATCGACTGGCAACCTCTTGTGCCTAGAGTAGAACATAATATATATACAGGTGTGGACAAAATAATGGAAACACCTAGCATCACAATTTTGAAATATCTATAAA
>NW_026325280.1:0-201 GCF_001194135.2 Octopus bimaculoides
CATCATGTCTCCCTCTTTCTTTGTGTACGTGTGTCGCTTAATCAGTATGTATGCTTGTGTGTGAGCGCGCGCGCGAACCTGTATGTGTGTGCGTGCGTGTGTGTATATATACGTATAGAGAGATACATACATACATATACACATATAGATATACATACATAACATACACACACATTCACACACACATATAACTATAAATAT
>NW_026325281.1:0-608 GCF_001194135.2 Octopus bimaculoides
TCTATCTATCTATCTATCTATCTATCTATCTTTCTATCTATCTGTCTATCGATCTATCTATATAGATATATGCACACTTATATATATATATATATATACATATATTTACATACATATACATACATACATGCATACATATATATACGTATACGAATTTCTGCGTTTATGAATCTAAATGGGTATGTATGTACATTTACATTATTTATAACAAATATATGTCCATATACGCATGTGTGTATCATATTATACTGCCTATGCATTAATTAACGGTATCTGTAAAAATCTTGGAGCTGCAGTAATTTTGCTTCCAATGTGTTGATTAATTAATAAATGTTTATGTAAATCTCACAAGAACAAGTGAAATAGATAATTATGACAGGAACAGCTATAGGGAAATATTTGGAACCTTGTAGAGAGAGAGAGCAGATATTAGTCTTAATCCGTTTTATAAAGTTCGCTGATCAAAGAAACAGTGAAGCGACGAGTGACGCATACATACATACATACGTACATAAATACATACATACAATTGTATATACATACATACACATATGTATGTATGTATGTATATATATGTATGCATGTATGTTTGTATGTATGTATGTACG
>NW_026325282.1:0-1106 GCF_001194135.2 Octopus bimaculoides
TCACCATAACATAGCAGTTTAGCAAAGAGAGCCCAATAGAAAAAGTACCAGGCTTTAAAGAAATAAATCCTGGGGTTGATTTGTTCGACTAAAACCCTTCGAGGCAGTGCTCCAGTATGGCCGCTGTCAGATTGACTGAAGCAAGTAAAAGAATAAAAAAAAACATACAATAGAGAAATTTATTTAACTATGTCATGTAACATTTCAAGGATTTCTTGGATGACAAAACAGAAATACTGATTCCATTTCCACACACACAATGAATATAGTTTTGTTTAAACGAGTAACAGAGAGCAGGTTTAGTTTTCTCTAGTATAAACAGACAGAACTTGTCACAATAACTGGTAATTTTGAAATGAGAACAATAACAACTTCTTCCAGCATGGAAAATGAAGGTTGAAGGACGATGATGATGATGGTGAAGAGTTGTTTAAAATTATTGCATGGCATGGACAGAGGCTACTGAACAATCAGAATACTTCAAAATGTAAACAATGTAAGTTCTAGCAAATTAGGGGAGGTGGTGAGAGTAAGACCGGTTGTGGTGAGCTATACAATGTTGGTATGAGATGTGAGTTCAAACACTGGTGGAAGAATAACTACTGAATCTTAATACTGACAAGAGCAGACTTGAACCTGGAATCATTTGATTGGGAAAGCAAGCTTCTTAATACATACACAGCCTGTCTGCAATTTTCGCTTCTTTTGGATTTGAGCAGCATCTTAAGAGTTGTTTTCAAATTTCACAAGGTTTCAAGTGAACAAAAGCAAAAATTACAGAGCGCGAGCACTAGGCAGTGATGTGTATAAATGCAATGTTATTACCGGTTCAAAAATGCTTGTGGCACGTTTGAACTCATAAACAAGTAATTCACTGTGTTTTGTCTACAGCGAGAAATTTTCTTCATGACAAAACAAAGTGAATGGCTTGTTTACAAGATCAAATATGCCACAAACATATTTAAACTGGTAATAATATTGCAAAGCAAAAATATTTCAATTGATTTGAGAAAACAGCTTGGTGCTACAGAGAAATGGTGAGAATGAAAACCATTCTTTTTAAACTACAAACTATTTCCCATGTGATGGCACCTGTACCAGTGGAG
>NW_026325283.1:0-268 GCF_001194135.2 Octopus bimaculoides
AACCCCTTCTTCCCTGCCCATCCTTCCATTCTCCCTAACTTTTTACTCTCTCTTTTCACTGTATTTATTCAGACATTGCATTTGCTTACACACATACATGCACACAGGTATATATCTCTGAATATATATGGCTACATACATGCAAACATCCATAAAATGTGGATATACATCGCTTAAACATATATATGTATACATACATGCCATACATATATATATATATATATGTGTGTGCATGTATATATATATGTATGACATATATATATATATA
>NW_026325284.1:0-235 GCF_001194135.2 Octopus bimaculoides
AATCTGTATGGTTAAAATTTCATCAACATCAAAGATATATGAATTTTCATATATGTATATAATTTTCATATTATGTATAGAATATAATTTCCAAATTTCATAAAGGTCTATTCAGTACTTTTTACGTAGTTTTGGATAAAAAAAAAAACAAATGACTAATGTGTGCGTTTGTGTGTATGTGTGCCTGTGTGAGTGTATATATGTATAGATATCTGTATGCATGTATATATGTGTA
>NW_026325285.1:0-293 GCF_001194135.2 Octopus bimaculoides
AGGAATGAAGCCAGTATGTTCTGCTGGATGTGTAATGTCAGTGTGCACACACAAAAGAGTGTAAGTGCCCAAAAAGAAAAGTTTGATTTAAGAAGCATCAGATGTGATGTGCAAGAGAGACGACTGTGATGGTATGGTCATGTGTTGTGAATGAATGAAGATGGCTGTGTGAAAAAGTGTTACACCCTAATAGTAGATGGAACCTGTAGAAGAGGTAAACCCATGAAGACCTGGGATGAGGTGGTGAAGCACAACCTTTGAATACTGGGCCTTACTGAGGCAATGACTAGTGA
>NW_026325286.1:0-508 GCF_001194135.2 Octopus bimaculoides
ACTGTTCATGTAAGAGAATGAATATATTATCACATGTTACCTACAATGCTATTGTTGATAATTAGCTTTAACTATTATGTATATGAACACCAGTGTGTGTGTGTGTGTGTGTGTGTGTGTGTGTGTGTGTGTGTGTGTGTGTGTGTGTGTGTGTGTGTGTGTGTGTGTGTGTGTGTGTATGCGTACGTGTGTGTGTGTGTGTTTGTGTGTGTGTGTGTGTGGGGGTGTTTGTGTGTGTGTGTGTGTGTGTGTGTATGCGTACGTGTGTGTGTTTGTGTGTATGTGTGTGTATGTAAGTCTGTATGTATGTGAGTGTATCTTGGTAATCCATATATTTACTCAAGTTTATTCCATTCCATTTATATTATAGTATTGATTTCATCATGCAACCGAATAAGTAAAAGAACAAAAAGAAGGATTAATAGAAAATTTGAAAAATGTTCTTCGTCTTCTTTTAGATATGTTTCCAATTTTTAAATATCCTACTGACATACATTTGTGTCTCATA
>NW_026325287.1:0-254 GCF_001194135.2 Octopus bimaculoides
GGTGTGCGTGTGCGCGAATGTGTGTAAAACGTATGTATAAAATATATGCGTATATAAAATGTATTATAGATGTAAAGATATATAATATACACACACACACACATATATATATGCATATATATATATATATGCACATATATATGGATATATACATACATGCATATATACATACGTATATATACACATATATATACATATATATACCTATATGTATACACACACATATATATATATGTGTATATATATATATATAT
>NW_026325288.1:0-434 GCF_001194135.2 Octopus bimaculoides
AAAAAAAAAAAAAAAGCACATAAGTATATACTTCAACCTTATGCTGTCAACGAATGAACACTAAAAATAAGATGGAAAACTAAAACGTATGTAAAATGCTATAGTGGGATGAATAACATCAAAAAAAAAAAAAAGGAAATTATTATTGCGTTGATAATATAACGAAGGTAGGACGAAATAGCATCAGGTTATAGCGTGAAATCGAAAATTCTATAAAAGGTTTCCCTAGGAATTTTATGTGAGATATAAAACAGATTCGAGGTGTTAATTTAAAACTCAGCCCAAGAGAAATGCTATAAGTAATTATATATCTAGATTTGATCATAATTTTCCACATTTGGGTTTTACGTTTGTAATCTCTGGTACAAGATTTTAGGTGCGTACGTGGCTCTATCTATCTATCTATCTATCTATCTATCTATCTATCTATCTAT
>NW_026325289.1:0-271 GCF_001194135.2 Octopus bimaculoides
ATATATATATATATATATATATATATATATATATTGAGAGAGAGTGGGGAGTAGAGAATATAAAGAAAGAGAGGAGGTATAAGATGAAAAAATTTATTTCACTAATTGACATCCCTTTGTTTTGTTTTGGTTTACCATGTTGTTTGTAGCTTAATCCACTACAGGATCTTTTTTTATGAGTACCACCGGATTAGTTATATCCATATATTACACATTAAATTTATATATATATATATATGTTGCCAGTACCGCCTGACTGGCCTTCGTAGGA
>NW_026325290.1:0-441 GCF_001194135.2 Octopus bimaculoides
AATGGTGATAGTAATGGTAATGATAAAAATTAAAATAAAAGACAAACATATTGATATAAAAATAATAATAAAAATATAGATACAATGGTAGTATTTAATTTTTATTTATTTTTCAACATGGCTTACGTTGGATTTGAAACCTAATAGTTTTAGTTACCAAACCTGCCTGACTATTCTAAAGGGTATACTAAAAATTAGATTTTTTTTTCATTGGTCGAGTCCATATTATTATTTATTTAAGCATGTTCTCATATTTATAATTCTTTTAACTGGTGACTTCGCTGATGTCTGTGTCTTTTTTTTTACCCTGAAGAAGGGGTTATCACTAATAAGTGCTCTATTGTGCCCTAAATACGGTGATATACCCCCGAAATGGCCATATGTGTTTGTGTTTGGATGTTCTGTTGTTGTTTTGTCCCGTGCACTTCGGTATTCCTGTTT
>NW_026325291.1:0-274 GCF_001194135.2 Octopus bimaculoides
AAAGATCTCATGACTAGATGGGGGAAACAATTCTACAAGAGAATTCTGGGAAGAGTTGGTTAAAAATTCCATTCCTTAGAAGAAAGAAGAACCTAAGGATTTGAATTTTTGTCTTTGCAAGCTATTAAAAATGTTGCCTAAGTAATAACACCTTTCTTTCTCTCCCTAACTCTCAGATGAATGGTAAAGACCCCAATATTTTCAATCATATTTATTCTTAATTTTCAAAATTTCAGTTCTTGCCATTTCTCAAAAAAAAAGAAAAAAGAAAAAA
>NW_026325292.1:0-317 GCF_001194135.2 Octopus bimaculoides
ATGTTGCAGAGAGAGGGTAAAAAAAATTAAGAGGAGGTGGAAGGATGAAAGAAAAAACGTTCATTCATAACTGTTGGGGACATAATGTCAAGATCAAATATGAGACGTTGTTCCCTTCGTTTCCTAGAGAAGTGGGGTCCGTGGTGCAAGGGTGATAAATCTGTAATAGAATAATTCACAGTATTAAAGTGTGTGGCACCAGGTTGGCATGGTATGCGTAGCATTATGCTTCTGATGTGTTCGCGAAAGCGATCCCCAATGTGTCGCCCTATATATATATATATATATATATAAGCAATGTTAATTCTCTAAATGAA
>NW_026325293.1:0-201 GCF_001194135.2 Octopus bimaculoides
GTAACATCATCATTGAAGAGAGAAGATTAATACACACCACTAATATCATATGATATACAGAAACATTGATAAGAGGATTAGAACGAACACAGACACACAAGAACTTGGGAATTAATAACACACAACGGAATACAACATAAAGAAATAAAAAATAAAGGTGGAAAGTAATGTTCTAGACGCATTAGACTGATATTAAATAAA
>NW_026325294.1:0-430 GCF_001194135.2 Octopus bimaculoides
ATCTTCGTTGAGCCCTGTGTGGCTAATAAAAGAAATGTATCTATCTGTGTTTATATATATGTATATACATATAAAAAAGACTGTACCTGCATTTAATTCCTTAGATCCGCGCCTTGTCACACATCAGATACACAACTTGTCAGGCCCTTTACGCGAAGGATTTTTTTCACAAACGTTTCCAAACGTTACAGGTGTATCGCGGTGTCCAGGTGTCCAATCGACAAACTGTGTAACTACAAACAATAGCAACGATCGTTTTATTTCGAGTTTATGACAGCATTCACTTTGAATACGTGTGTATAAACGAACATATATTTACATGTATTTATATATGTATATATATAGATATATATTCACACAAGTGTATACGCTCACGTCATAATTGTATACTCTTGGTTATTTCCTTGTTGTATGAAAATATAGCACACGA
>NW_026325295.1:0-200 GCF_001194135.2 Octopus bimaculoides
ATATATATATATATACATACTTATGTATATACACACACATATACAGTGAGAAAGTGGGAGGAATGGGTTGACGAAGCTGGGAAGAGAAGAAGAGAGATAAATCGGGATGGACAGAGAGATCAAGAAAGAGAAAAAAAAAATATGGCGTGAGCAACAGAAATGATGTATGTGTATGTATATGTTGATTGCATGAGTTTTTA
>NW_026325296.1:0-420 GCF_001194135.2 Octopus bimaculoides
TTCGAAATATATATATACATACACACATTCATACATATCTACAGACATATGTACATACATTTATGCAAACATACTTGCATGGAACTGTGAAAATGTGTAAAACTTTCCAGAAGTTTATCGTTTAAATATATATGAGCATGTCTAGATATGCAACTATATGCATGAGAATACTTACATAAAGCTAAACATACAAATCTACACATACACATAGATACATACAGTCAAAAATACCGTGTTGTTGATGTCGAAATTCCAGTGAAATAGCCTTGAATCTAGGTTAGAAACCGACTCTTTCTCAATGGGCAAGAAATCTTGAAATATCACTGCAACTGTAAAAATCTGTAAACTTTTCAGAACTTTAGCATTTAAGAATATATATGAGCATGTCTAGACATGCAACTATATGCATGAGAATGCATA
>NW_026325297.1:0-499 GCF_001194135.2 Octopus bimaculoides
TATATATATATATATATATATATATTTACACATACATAAACACACAAAAATACATATATACATACTTACATATATGTCTGCCAATGAATGTATATATATATATGTATGTGTGTGCGTGGGTGTGTGTGGGTATGTATGTGTATGGTTGTGAATACATGTATGTTCCAAGATCTTGCTACACTTATCCAAATGAAGTCTACAAGCTGATCTGAAGTTCTGTACTGAAGATGGGTAGACAAAAGCCTGCTACATGATTATATGCATAAACAAAGAGATAGAAATATACATGTCTGTCTGTATGCATGCATGTATGTAGATAGGTATGTATGTACGTGTATATATATATTATGTACGTGTATATGTACGTATGTACATATAAATGTACGTATGTAGGTATATATGTAAGTATGTATGTATGTACGTGTATATGTATTATGTATGTGTATATGTATGTATGTGTATATGTAAGTATGTATGTATGTACGTGTATATGTATGTA
>NW_026325298.1:0-471 GCF_001194135.2 Octopus bimaculoides
ATATATATATATATATATATATATATATATATATGTACACGTATATATGTGTATATATATGTGTATATAAGAAATGTAAGACAGAAGATGGAAAATAAGAGAATTTATTATTCATCAGCACAATTGTTTCAACACGTCTAGCATCTATTCCTCTTGTAGGACACTCCAAAACTGGTTCAGGAGCATCGGTGGTGCAGATAATAAGTAAACAAAAACAACTCATTAAAATGACTGTTCCACAACATAACTTACTGTATGCATGTATATATATATGTGTGTGTGTGTGTGTGTGTATGTATATAAGTATGTAATATATATGTATGTATATATATATATATGTAAATATATATATGTGTATATATATGTGTATGCATATATACGTAAATATATATCTATGTATATATATATGTATGTATAGATAGGTATATATGCATGTATGTATATATAGGTATATATGCATATATATATATA
>NW_026325299.1:0-460 GCF_001194135.2 Octopus bimaculoides
TATATATATATATATATGTAGATAGATAGATAGATAGATAGATAAACAGGCAGATAGATAGATAGATTCGCTAAAATAAAGTACGATAATTTACATAGTAATTTAATAATAGAAATCTTTTTCCGATTATTTATACCTGTATATTTGAAAATGCAGGTTATTTCATTCACTTCATAATATTTAAATTAATATGTTAAATTAGTGTGAAAAATAATTAGACGAAAAATTTTCACCATTTTATCTGAAATAGTGATTTTTATATATTTAAAATTAGTAACAAAAATGGTATAATAATATTATTTGGTAAACATGTGTGAAAGTGTAGGAACGAGTGATTAAACAAAAAAAAAAGGTAGGTTTGTATCTTTATTATTGATTTCTTGTAGTGGTTTCAGTCACTAATTCAAATAAGAAACGGATCATTAATCATTGATTAATTACTTGAAATCCTCCACTGACG
>NW_026325300.1:0-385 GCF_001194135.2 Octopus bimaculoides
TCCAACCCATGCTAGCATGGAAAGCGGACATTAAACCATGATGATGATGAGGTATGTATATATATATATATATTTATATATATGTGCATACACATACATCAGTGCATATAAAAGGAAATCGGGCAAGCTCGAACAGGTGGATTCATGGTGGGTGAATATAAAGTTACTCCTCTATAGACATGCAGCATTTGTTAGCTGGAAATATGTGTGTCTACATTACAATTAAAAAAAAAATCCACACACACACACACACACAGAGAAAGACACATACTCACACACACACACACCAAGGTGTTGATACACGTGCATGTGCAATATATACACACCTGATAGGAAACTGAAATGAGAGAATGCTAAAAAGAATTAAATTTCAAATCACACACAT
>NW_026325301.1:0-204 GCF_001194135.2 Octopus bimaculoides
GTGTGTGTGTGTGTGTGTGTGTGTGTGTTTGTATGTGTGTGTGTGTGAATGTATATATATATACATGATTGATATAATATACACGCACGCACATATACACTCACAAACACACACAGGGAAACACACTAGCGCCCAAAACACCCACACGTATATATACGTATGTATGTATGTATAGATAGATAGATAGATAGATAGATAGATAGA
>NW_026325302.1:0-301 GCF_001194135.2 Octopus bimaculoides
TACACACGCTGCATAAACGGTCAGACACAGATATATCTGTCTGTGTGTGTAATATATATACATGTGCCTGTGTGCTTTTCAATTCGTTTTGAAAGATACCTGATGTGAAATCGTGTGTTGAAAGAAGATTTTCTGTATTTCGGGATGGTAATCTTTTTTTATACCAAATAAATACACACACTGAAGTGGTCACAGTGGACATGAGTTAAAATAATAAAATAACAACTGTACTACACGAGTGGACAAAAAATATATAGTGCGTGTGTTTATTTATAAAGAAAAAAATGACCGTTCCAATATA
>NW_026325303.1:0-656 GCF_001194135.2 Octopus bimaculoides
CGAACGAACGAACGAACAAAATGAGGGAAGGAACAAAATTACGTACGAACAAACGTAGGTAGGTACGTACGTACGTACGTACATACGTACGAATGAATGACCAAACGAAAGAACGAACGTACGTACGTACGAAAGAACAAACGAACGATCGAACGAACAAACGAACGGAAGAACGAACGAACGAACGAACGAACGGTCGAATGAACGACAGAACGAACGAAAGATCGAACGAAGGAACGAGCGAACGAACGAACAAATGAACAAACGATCGAACGAATGTACGTACGTACGTAAGTACGAAAGAATGAACGAACGAAATAAAGATTCAACGAACGTACGTACATACGTACGTACGAACAACAGAACGAATGAACGAACGAACGAACGTACGTACATTCATTCGTTCGGTTCGTACGAGTGAACGAATTAACCAACGAACGAACGGAAGAACGAACGTACGTACGTAAGAACGAATGAACGAACGAACGAACGAACGTAGGAATGAAGGAACGAACGAACGAACGTATGAAGGAACGAACGAACAATCGAACGAACGACCGAACCTACGTACGAAGGAACGAAAGAAGACGTACGAACGACCGAGCGAACGAACAAGATGGAGGAAGGAACAAAATAACGTACGAACGAACGTACGT
>NW_026325304.1:0-228 GCF_001194135.2 Octopus bimaculoides
CACCTTGGGAAAGTGTCTTCTACTATAGTCTCGGGCCGACCAAAGCCTTGGGAGTGAATTTGGTAGACGGAAACTGGAAGTAGCCCGTCGTATATGCATATGTATATATATGTATTTATATGTGTGTGCGTGTGTGTGCGTGTGTGTGTGTGTGTGTCTGCGACAGACACAGACACAGACACACAAACACATATATATGTATATATATATATATATATATATATATAT
>NW_026325306.1:0-282 GCF_001194135.2 Octopus bimaculoides
AAACACTAAGAGATTAGCTGCAATAATTTAATTTTACAAGGGGCAAATTAATTAAGTGTAACTTGAAAATTACCGCTTCATAAATCTCTACCTTAAGGACCTATGAGGATAATTTAGCAAATATTGTTTCAATGAGATTATAGGCTATTATATTCAATATCCATAATGCACTATTCATTTAATTCATAATATTCAGTCCGTTAAATGTTATTCATACGAATCTATGTACATATATAATCATGTAGACATACATATTACCCATGTCTGTGTGTACATACTCCT
>NW_026325307.1:0-274 GCF_001194135.2 Octopus bimaculoides
ATATATATAAAGCGGTAGTGATGAAAATAACCATAGTTAGGTTTGACACATACATACATACATATATGCATATACATACATATACATACACACACACACACACACACACACACACACACACACACACTCAAACACACAGAAACACATATACACACATATATGTGAGTGCATGGGCAAAAATAAATATTACGAGCACATACTGTACAAACGCATGTATATATACATACATACTGTACACACGCATATATATATATATATATATATATATATATAT
>NW_026325308.1:0-209 GCF_001194135.2 Octopus bimaculoides
ATACATACATACATACATACATACATACATACATACATACGCAAGCACGCATATACATACATATGTACATACATAAATATAAACATGCATCCTGTCGAAATTTCAATGACGGAGCATTCGTTTCTGGGTTAAAGACCTGATCATTCTCCCTCCCTCTCTCTATGTTGGTGAAGGATCTGAATATATATATATATATATATATATATATA
>NW_026325309.1:0-400 GCF_001194135.2 Octopus bimaculoides
TATATACATACATACATATATATGTGTGTGTGTGTGTGTGTGTGTATGTGGGATTTGCTTGTGAGAATGTTTAACAAACATACACACACATGTACATAGTATCCGTAAGACCTATATCAAAACATATACATATGCACGCACACATAGACACACACACTAGTGTGCTGACACACACATTACAGATATCACCTCTGCAACACACATACACACACTTTTGTGAACAACATTCACAACACACATACACACATGCATATGTGCATCACATGGTCCTCACATCATGATAATATCATTAACACATATCTACACTCTACACACGTGAGCACAAACTTCACATACATGCATCACACACTGTACACCACTCATTGTACGAACACGCACACACACACACACACACGCACAC
>NW_026325310.1:0-392 GCF_001194135.2 Octopus bimaculoides
TGTTTTATTTTTACATATATTCCACCGCTTAATCACTTCATGGGAGAAAAAGTGTAAAACTATATATATATATGTATATATATATGTATATATATATATATGTATATATATATGAGGAATGGCTGCCAATATTCCAAAAATGGATAACTTACAGAGGTTCGTATAGATTATTCTGAGATTCAATGTTTGAGAATGTTTTCTAACACGGTTTATGTTTTATTTTATATATATATTCGAATGCTTAATCACTTCATGGGAGAAAACGTCTGAAACTATATATATATATGTTTGTATATATATATGAGGAATCGCTGCCAATATTACAAAAATGGATAACATACAGAGGTACGTATAGATTATTCTGAAATGCAATGTTTGAGAATGTTTCCTAT
>NW_026325311.1:0-304 GCF_001194135.2 Octopus bimaculoides
TCAACACTGAGGCCTACATCAAGTGCCTGGAGGAGGTAGTGCTGCCCTGGGTAAACAGGGTGGCTGCTGGAAGACCCTGTCTGGCAACAGGACCCTGCACCATGCCACACAAGCAGGAGAATCCAGTCATGGCTGTCAGACAATTTCTGCGATCACATCACTCCTAACATCTGGCCACCTAACTCCCCAGAATGCAACCCCCATTGATTATTATGTATGGGGTGCAGTTAAGTGAGATACCAACAAAACAACTAGTAACACCAAAGATGAACTGAAGGCAAATATTATGGCAGCATTCACCAAC
>NW_026325312.1:0-385 GCF_001194135.2 Octopus bimaculoides
TCGTCGCTTTGAGACCGCGACCTGTTCACTGACAAAATTCTGTGCTGTATTTGTATGTATGTATGTGTGTTTACGTATGTATGCATGTATATATATGTATATGCGTATCTGTTTATTTTATTAGGTAATAGGCGTAGATGTATAGCTATGTGTATGTGTATAAGTCTATTTCTATTTATACATGTGTGTATATATAAATGGATACATATGTGTATATGGGGACATTCACACATATGTGTATATTTGTATATGCGTGGGTATGTATGTGCTTATGTATAAATGTGGACGTATGAGTGTATATATATGTGTGTGTGTATATATGTATACATATATGCAAGTACACATATATATATATGTATGTGTATATATATATATATATATATAT
>NW_026325313.1:0-852 GCF_001194135.2 Octopus bimaculoides
GTGTGTGTCTATCTAGCTATGTATCTATTTATCTATCTATATATCTGCACATACATGTATGTAAGTGTGTGACTGTGAGTGTGTGTGCATGCGTGTGTGTGTGTGTGTACACACAGACATCCTGTCTTTCAGCTTCTCCCTCTCCTTTAATGCTGAGTGGTTTATTAATATTTGCCACGATTTGTCATAACATTTTTACTTCTAATTATATATATATATAATTACACACACATACACATAAATATATACATATTTCATGCGGTGTGTGTGTGTGTGTGTGTGTGTGTGTGTGCGTACATATACATTTCTTGGCTTCGATCTGAATAACTGTCCAGCTTCCAGAGAGTGTAATGAAGTGAGAGCGCAATATTCACCGTGAGTGGGTACCGGTCAGTCGCTGGACAAAAAAGCCTGTAAATTTGAGAGGAAGGGACAGGCGATTACATCGACTCCGAGACAGAGGAAAAGCGAATTGAAATCAGAACGTAATGAGACCAAAATACTGGCCCAAAAGACGTAAGTCGATCATATTGTCTACAGTACTTTACTGGTATTCATTTTATCGATTTCAACAGGATCTATAAATAAAAGAAACACGCGATTTTGGAACAGAAATAATATTTTGGGAAGTTTTTTTAAGAATGTATAGTAAATAAGGTATGATCAGGAATAATCTGCAGTCAAGCAAAAACCAATTTTGCAATAATTTTACTGCCAGAAAAAAGGGTTTATTTTACTCTTTTACTCTCTTATTTGGGTCAGTCATTTGACTGCGGCCATGTTGGAGCACCGCCTTTAGTCAGGCAAATCGCCCCCATTACTTATTCTTTGTAAGCCTAGTACTTATTCTAT
>NW_026325314.1:0-282 GCF_001194135.2 Octopus bimaculoides
CTCAAGATACTTACACTCTGACGGGTATTCACATTGACATTATATATATAAATATATATATATACATACATACGTATATATATAAATATATATATATACATACATACATATATATATAAATATATATATATACATACATACATATATATATAAATATATATACATACATACATATATAAATATATATATATATACATACATACATATATATATAAATATATATATATACTTTCATACATACATATATATATATAAATATATATATATACATACATACATATA
>NW_026325315.1:0-209 GCF_001194135.2 Octopus bimaculoides
AATGTGGAAGCTTAGTACTACGATAATACCAGTAGTAATTGGTACGTTGGGAATGATAAAAGAAGGGAGCTGAGAAGTATATTAAGCAACTCCCGGGTAACTCCAGTCTCCATGAACCGCAAAAGGTAACCTTGATGGGTAACAGGCCATATCAGACGGAAAGCACTCTCCATCTAATATGGAATAAATGTGGTGATAGTTTTAGCATG
>NW_026325316.1:0-528 GCF_001194135.2 Octopus bimaculoides
TGTATGTATGTATGTATGTATGTATGTATACGTGTGTATGTGTTTGTTAGTCTTAGTATGTATACATGTATGTATGTTTGTATGTAGAAACATTTATACGCCAACCACAGACACTGTCTGCCGCTCTTTGAATACATGTTTGTGTAGCGTGAGGAAGACTGGCTCTGAAACAACCATAAAAACCAAATGGCTTTCTCGAGAAATGCATTTGTATTATGTAAACAACATAGTTTGGACAAACAATAAACCTACATTGAACGATGTGCTGTAAACGTATTTCTATTGTGTTTTGTGAATCGCGACATTGTATGTTTAATACACACTTCAAGGTGTTCCCAACGTACGTATGTATATATAGGTATATGTGTGATGTGTGTGTGTGTGTGTGTGTGAGAGAAAGAGAAAGAGAGAGAGAGAGAGAGAGAGTGGGTAGGGTATGTATACACACACAAACACACGTTCAAACACACACATACACACACACTCACTCAGAGTCATATACATACATACATACATATATATATATAT
>NW_026325317.1:0-1131 GCF_001194135.2 Octopus bimaculoides
CTCTGTGTCACACTGAATCTCCCGAGAATTACGTTAAGGGTACACGAGTCTGTGGAGTGCTCAGCCTGTTAATTTCAGGAGCAGGTTGTTCCGTTGATCGAATCAATAGGAACCCTCGTCGTCGAAACTGACGGAGTGCCACGACGCACTTATTTATATATATCTTTTATCATATATATCTTTTACAATTTTACCTATTTCATTCTTTAAGCTGCGGCCACGCTGGGGCAGTCAGCCCTAGTACTTAAGTTTATGTCTGGTGCATATACTATCACTCCCTGTTTACCGAAGTGACATAAACAAACCAACATCAGTTGTCAGGTGGTGCTGAGGCGCAAACTCAAATACAAAGATACACACACACACGCATGTATGTATAGGCGCTGGTGTGGCTGTGTGTGTGTGGTGGGGTCAGACGTTTGCTTCTGTTATATGGGTTGTTGGATACGTTCTTCGTCTGACGTTCCGTGTGTCACTGTGGTTCGTCTGAGTTCATTGTTTCATTGTTGTTGTCTTGTGTGACTGTCGTAGTAAAATGTCATTGATAGATATATATGGCGGACATGATTCTTGTTTATTGCAACGAACATTGGGTGAGTGCGTTCTTTGTATGTAATTGAATAATAAATGTAATAATTAAATTGTACAACTCGTTGTGTTATCTCTGCGAGTCTCCCGAGGGAAATACAACAGCTTCCCAACCACAAGGTTTCGGGTTCAGTTTCAGGACGTGACACCTCAAGGAAGTGTTTTGTACTATAGCTTCGGGCTGACCGTGAATGTATATGTATATATATATGTGTATGTGAAGGCACGTGGCTCAGTGGTTAGAGCATTCGTCTTCCGATCGTAAGGTCGTGAGTTCGATTCCTGGCGACGCATTGTGTCCTTGAGCAAGACACTTTATTTCACGTTGCTCCAGTCCACTCAGCTGGCAAAAGTGAGTAGTACCTGTATTTCAAAGTAGTACCTGTATTTCAAAAATGAGTAGTACCTGTATTTCAAAGGGCAGGCCTTGTCACGCTATGTGTCACGCTGAGTCTCCCTGAGAACTACGTTAGGGGTACACGTGTCTGTCGATCGCTCAGTCACTTGCATGTTAATTTCATGAGCAGGCTGTTCCGTTGATCG
>NW_026325318.1:0-291 GCF_001194135.2 Octopus bimaculoides
GAAAAGAACCAAGGTTCATGAACTCATCGATGAAAATCCACTGTCACGTAGAAAAATTATTAAGTAAAAGCACAATAGATAAGTATAATATAATACAAAGTAAATATCATAAGATAATGATAATAAAACGACTACAGGTGTTTCATAACCAAGTTTCAAATAGAAAGAAAATTTAAATCGATTAAAACTATTGAAAATCAATTCTATTCAAAAATATAGGTAATCTTCAGGTCAAAATACAACAATCATCATCATCATCATCATCGTTTAATGTCCGCTTTCCATGCTAGC
>NW_026325319.1:0-244 GCF_001194135.2 Octopus bimaculoides
TATACATATATACAAGTGGATGTTAAAAAGTCACTGGTTTTAAGGTTATTACGAAAGGCCGGGTTTACAGGGCTTAGAAAAACTGAAGGACCGTTGCAATAAATGTGCAGATCTGGGGTCTGTCTTTTTATTCATGTATCAAACCATCTATTTACCTATGTGTCTATGTATCTAGCTATCCATTTTACCTACCTATCGATCTATCTCTCTATGGATTTATCCAGTCTGTTTGTCTACCTACCTA
>NW_026325320.1:0-349 GCF_001194135.2 Octopus bimaculoides
AGGTCTTTTAAAGATGTTTATTGACTTGACTGGTTTCACTTAAAAAAAAATTCAGAAGCAAAGTGCAAGGCTTTGTGTAGCTCTTGTGCTGTTAAAAATTATTTAACATCGATGTATTGAAATACAGTGATAGAGTCTTTGACAATGACAAGAAAATGTTAAATGAACAGAATCTTTGACGATGATAAGAAAATGTTAAGAGAGGCTTTGTGTTTAAACAATTTACATAAAAGTGTTCAAAATTGGCAAGTAAAATAAGTTCATAATTGTTTATAAGTTCATCAGAAATCACAATTCTTTATAAGCATATATACAGAAAGAATTTCTAGACAGTATTTGATAGGAGAAA
>NW_026325321.1:0-349 GCF_001194135.2 Octopus bimaculoides
TAATAATAATAATAATAATAATAATAATAATAATAATAATACGTATAATAATAAGATTAATTGATGGTCCCTGCTGCGAAAGTCGTTAGAGAAATAATTGTTGCGTGTTTCGTTATACAGCTAAGCTGAAATAAAGATGGCGGTATGGAAACCTTGAGTCATTTCTGGCGAGGTAGAATGCAAAACAATTTTAGGTGGAAGAATTTGGCGCACGATTAAAAACAAATTTTACGTGGGAGGAGAGGTGGTCCGGATAATTTACTGCACCTACACTCACTGACACAGCATGCAGCAGAAATCTGTGCACATACATAAATACATACATGCACACGTACACACGCACACACGC
>NW_026325322.1:0-931 GCF_001194135.2 Octopus bimaculoides
AATAATAATAATAATAATAATAATAATAATAATAATAATAATAACGAAGGCGGTGAGCTGGCAGAATATCGTTAGCATGCCGGACGAAATGCTTATCGGTATTCCGTCTGTCGCTATGTTCTGAGTTCAAATTCCGCCTTTCACCCTTTGCCTTTCACCCTTTCGGGGTCGATAAAATAGGTACCAGATTAGTACTTATTCGATGTAATCGACTATCCCCCTCCCGCAAAATTTCAGACCTTGTGCCTTTTGTAGAAAGGGTTAATATTGTTATTAAGATAACGAGCTGGCAGAATCGTTAGCGCGTCGGGAAAAATGCTTAGCAACATTTCGTTGGCCATGAACGTTCTCAGTTCAAATTCCGCTGAGGTCAACTCTGCCTTTCATCCTTTCTGGGTCGATAAAATCAGTACTATTAGAAGACTGGGGTCTATGTAACCGACTAGTCCCCTCTCCTCAAACTTTCAGTCATTGTGCGTTTAGCAGAAAGAATTATTATTATTATAAAGTTGACGATCTGGCAGAATCGTTAGCGGCATTCTGTCCGTCTTTATGTTCTAAATTCAAATTTTGCCGAAATCCACTTTACCTTTCATCATTTTGGAGTCGATAAAATAAGTACCAGCTGAGCACTGAGGTCAATATAGTTGACTTGCCCCCATCCCTGAACTAGCTGGCCTTGCGCCAAAACTTTTAACTTTAATACAGAAAAGAAAACCAGGAGAGCGCACATAGGTCAATACTAAGACAATGAAAGTGTACAGATAATGAATAGAATGTAACGAAGATTAGGTTAGACTTGTGATTCGATCAATCACATCGATACGGCGAAAGCCTTTCCTTATTGAAATTTTAAGAAGTAAAAAAAAACTTTCACTCTTGAGTATTTTAACCGGCCAAATCAGGCTCTAATATTCTGCTTGTTTTGCGT
>NW_026325324.1:0-297 GCF_001194135.2 Octopus bimaculoides
TAGTATTATTCCCTTCAGGGGACTGTCATATTAAGTTGACAGCATACAACCATACAACTTTGGCTGTCCATTATTATCTTCTTTGCAAAGAGACACGTAAGTATTTATGTGTGTATATGTGCAAGGATTTATGTATGTATGTATGTATGTATGTATATCTGCAGATTTGTATGCTTTATGTATGTATTCTCTTGCATGCAATTGCATATCTAGACATGCTCATATATATTTACATGATAAACCTCTGGTATGTATGTATGTATGTATGTATGTATGCATGTGTGTGTGTGTGTGTGT
>NW_026325325.1:0-326 GCF_001194135.2 Octopus bimaculoides
TATATATATATATATATATATATATATATATATATACCTCAGCACAAATATACGTGTAAATATACGTATGTATGTATGTATGTGTGAGTCTATGTATATCTATATCTATGTATACAAATGCATATACATGTCCACATATATATATACATATATATATATATACATATATATATACATATACACACATATGCATACACACACACATACATATATATATATATATATGTATATGAAAATGTATACTCATATGCATACACACATCGATACATGTGTATGTGCGTGTGTGTGTGCGTATGTGCATATATGTGTGTGCGTGTGTGTATGCA
>NW_026325326.1:0-369 GCF_001194135.2 Octopus bimaculoides
GGCTGGCTTGGGCTGTACATTAGAGAGAAAAAAACAGACATACAGAAACATACTTAAAACAACACAATCAACCAAGTGCTTATTTTACAGCCAGGATTTTAATTTTGACACAAGGCCAGCAAATTTCAGCAGAAGAGAAGTTGATTACATTGACCCCAGTATGCCACTGGTACTTATTTTATCGATTCTGGAAGAACGAAAGGTAATTTGGCGGAATTTGAAGTGAGAATATAAAGCTGGGAAAAATGCGGTCAAATACATTTTCTGGCAGCACCCAGTAATGATTCTGCCAGCTCACTTCCTTAATAGTAATAACCAGAACAACAACAATGATAATGATAATAATAATAATAATAATAATAATAATAA
>NW_026325327.1:0-568 GCF_001194135.2 Octopus bimaculoides
TCATCTTCACTATCATCATCATCACCACCACCATCACCATCATCGTCATCACCACCACCATCATCATCAACACCATCATCATCATATAATGTCCACTGTTCCATATTCGCATGGGTCAGACGGATTTTGTGGAAGCAGATTTTCTACTGTCAACAAACTTGTCCCTTGCAACCCTCTCCAGCTGAGCATTCCTAATATCATGGGGTCATAGGGGCCGGTGCTATGTAAAAAGAACCCATGCCGGGGCTGCGTAAAAGCACCCAGTACACTCTGTAAAATGATTGGTCCTAGGAAAGGCATCAGCTGTAGAAACCATGCCAAAACAGAGATGGACCCTGAACAGCCCCTCAGCTGGTCAGCTCCTGTCAAACCATACCAACTCATGCTAGTATGGAAAACAGACGTTAAATGATGCTAATGATGATGATTGGGCTTCTTTCACTTTCTATTTACCAAATTTACTTATAAGGCTTTTGTTGGCCCAGGGCTATAATAGAAGACACTTGACCAAACTTCCACATTATGGGACTGAACCTAAAACCACATGATTGTAAAGTGAGATTCTTAA
>NW_026325328.1:0-618 GCF_001194135.2 Octopus bimaculoides
ATATACACATGCGTATTAATATATATATGCCTACATACACACACATATATGTCAGCACACACATATAAACTCATACAAGCAGTAACATTTACTGATTGTGTGTAATTATTTTGTGCTATCACGAGTGTATAGAATGATCAATTCAAACAAGATTATCTCCTTTTCAACTGGTCCTCGTCTTTAGAAGCTTCTAGGTCACCCGCTTTGGCATTCTCCTGGCCGCCATTACAAACTGACCTATACAACGATATTTGTAATTATGAAACTGCAGGCATAATAGCTTTTCTGTTGGATTATAAACATTGTTTGTGGCTGAATGTTTACTGGAATGGCTGTTTTCTGGAATAGATAGATAGATAGATAGATAGATAGATAGATAGATAGATAGATAGATAGATAGATAGATAGATAAATAGATAGATAGATAGATAGATAGATACATACATACATACATACATACATACATACATACATACATACATACATAGAGAAAGACAGGTAGAGAGAGAGACAGAGAGAAAGAGAAGAGAGGCAGATAGAGATAAATAGATAGCCGGATAAATATATTTATTGATATATACATATGTACACACACACATATGTATATGTATATATATA
>NW_026325329.1:0-305 GCF_001194135.2 Octopus bimaculoides
TGAATGGTTGTTCAGTAGTATGGGTGTAATCAAATCAAAATTGGAAAACAAAATGCATCTTCCTATGCTTAGATCAATACTGTCTATAAAATGTGGCCTGAAAAGGTATGGCAAATGTTGCAAAAACTTTGATATTCCACAACACATATTAACAAGATTGGGACCTTGAATGTATACAGAAGTCAAGACCTAGGCGCTGCAGCTGAATCTGATCAAATCAGTGAAATTCAAGAAATTATTTCTCAATGCTGAATATAGTTAAAGAAAGTAAATAAAAATTTAGCTTTTTGATATAATTAATCTTT
>NW_026325330.1:0-208 GCF_001194135.2 Octopus bimaculoides
TATTACATGTGTATAAGAAGGGATGACCACTAAGTGGACATCCGATATGCCAGAAAGAGATCACCTACAATCTAACCACAAAGAAAAGAATGTTCTCCAGAAAAAAATCAGCAAACACCAGAACATAAGCGGGCAAGACAAATGAAAATATACAAAATAAAGAATTAATCGTAGACCAGGTTTCGCCATTAACTCTTTTTTTTTTTTA
>NW_026325330.1:225-507 GCF_001194135.2 Octopus bimaculoides
TATGTAAAAACGTCCGTGGCTCGTCAGTACGACCGTTCTAATCTAATATAATTTGCAGAACTATACACGAATTGTCTTCATAAAGTTTGACGTGTGTACAGAGTTAGTGGCGAAATCCGGTCTATGATTAATTCTTTATTTTGTATATTTTCATTTGTCTTGCTCGCTTATGTTCTGGTGTTTGCTGATTTTTGCTGGAGAAATTCTTCTCTTTGTGGTTAGATCGTAGGTGATCTCTTTCTGGCATATCGGATGTTCACTTAGTGGTCATCCCTTCTTATA
>NW_026325331.1:0-253 GCF_001194135.2 Octopus bimaculoides
TGTGTGTGTGTGTGTGTGTGTGTGTGTGTGTAGTTATGTTTAAATTTCGCTGGGGAGAACATTGACAATATATTTAATTGAACACAATGGTGTAATTCACGATTGGAGAACTACACAGCTGCAGCAAATATGCATACATATATACGTACGTACGTACATACGTATATAGTACTGAAAATGTGACATGCGAATAAAATGAAGGCAATTGAAATATTCTGTGCAAGCACATAATGACACGAAAACACACAAACAC
>NW_026325332.1:0-797 GCF_001194135.2 Octopus bimaculoides
TTACTATATCAAAAACTAAGTCATAGAAATGCAGATCAGCACTCACGACCACCACAGAGAGAAAAAGATCCAGGATACCCAACCCGATGCTTCTACAAATGTCAGATCGATGGCCCCTACTCACCACTCTTCCATGTGTCACACCAGTATTCTTGTTGAATGCAAACACCCATACCAGCGAAACTTAGTTATATTTAATCAAGCAATATGCATAGTACTAACAAAAACACGAGTGACCGATGACATGTCCGATGCTAAAATGCACATACTGAAGTATATTTCAAGCAGATAGGTGAAAAAGGACTCATGGTGAAGTTGCAAAAGTACATCAGGGAAGATATCACACCTGTAGTCCTACTGTCACACTCAAACAGTCTGTGACACTGATATTATATATGTAACAGATCAAAAAGGCAATAAGTACTACGTATCACCCACTACATGTTCCAAATCATGGGGACTCGAAGAGAACCTGGAAAAACCAAGTCACTATGTACATATGACTGAAAAAATAACATGCAATTTAAATTTCAAAACCTCTGCTATCAGCGAAGTTGTGCTGCCACACCGCAGCAAAGATACTTTGGACGAAAAGGAGTGACAATCCTAGAACCAAACACAACATGGGAGCTGGGGCTTGATATTAACAATGGTGCTTCGTTTTATGAACATTACACTAAAATGGTGGGTCTCATGGCAGATATTGGGATTACTGTTCCCAGCTGTGATCATCATGGAGTTATGAGTGGAACTTGAAGCCATTCAACGTTACTACACCAAGAAATTGCATCAATGAA
>NW_026325334.1:0-213 GCF_001194135.2 Octopus bimaculoides
ATATATATATATATATATATATATACATATACACAAACGAAGGTACACATACAAATATACAAATATACATGTAGTTTAGACTCTGATACAACGACCACCTACCAACAAATATTTTAGCAGACAACTATGATGAGAAGCGCAGACATCATCCACCAGAAATATTTCGGAAGTGACTGGCATATTGAATTCTTTCACATGTATAAATGTGAAAAA
>NW_026325335.1:0-322 GCF_001194135.2 Octopus bimaculoides
TATTTATGTATGTATGCATGTATGTATCTATCTATCTACGCCTCTGTCTACCTATCTACCAATTTATCTATCTAGCTATATATGTATATGTATAATATATATATATGCGTATATACATACAAATATGTATATACACATGTACATGGGTGTGCATGTATATGTACGTCTGTTTCTGATGTATATTTCCCAACTGTTTAACAACCAATGATTGTATTTAAGTCCCGTAACCTATCAGGTCGTCAAAAGAGACACACTGAATAAGTTCCACCATTAAAGTTAATAACGGAGTGGATTTGTTTGTCTCATGATACGAAATAGTACC
>NW_026325337.1:0-324 GCF_001194135.2 Octopus bimaculoides
TGTAAAGTTGGAACAAGGCAAATATAGTGTCGTTAGAATTTTCTCTAGAATACCAGCAATAACATCACTCCTCTGAAAAATCAACAGTAGCAGCAAGAACTACAACAATAAAAACAAATCCTACATCAGTTAAGAAACTACGAAATTATATAATCAATACCTTTGGAAAATAGAACGAATATTATTTTCTGGATATTAATAAAAGAGAACATGTTCACAGATGACGTAGATTAGCTTTCGTAAAACAGAATCTTCAGTTACTTTCATTTTCTTAAAGGAAAACATAAATGTATAACAGAAGTTATGGCTTAGACATGGTGTACT
>NW_026325338.1:0-358 GCF_001194135.2 Octopus bimaculoides
TTGGAGGGTCTTTGATCATAGGCCTGCTGACCAACAGATTTGAATTGAAACTAATCTGCAACAACAATTACTGAAATTTAATTGTTGTTGAATAAAAGTTTCTCAATTAGTTTCTTAATTAGTTTCTTAATAGGTAGATGCTGGACTGTGTGGTAAGAAGTTTTCTTCTCAACCAAATGGTCCAAATGGTTTCATGTTCAGTCCCACTGTCTGGCACCATAGGCAATTGTTTTTTTACTATAGTTCCTGACAAACCAAAGCCTTGAGAGTGGATATAGTGGGCAGAAACTGAAAGAGCCCCGTGCCTCACAGCGTTCATACACACATAATTTTTCACGTCTGGCCGCATAGCCTTTTC
>NW_026325339.1:0-469 GCF_001194135.2 Octopus bimaculoides
ACGCACACATACACGCGCACACACACATACGCACGCAGATACACACACTCACATACACACATGCACAAAGACACACACATACTTCCATACGTACAAACATACAATGATGAAAAATGACCTCCAACGTGAAAGCAACGAGACAGGTTGGAGATAGGAAATTGTCAATGAGAATATAACAAGCAGAAAGATACCCCACAAAAAAACAAAAATGAAAAAAACAAGAAAGTTATTAAAGCCCTGAAACATTAGGGAATATCTAAAGCAAAGGAAGAGAATTTAAAAAAAAAAAAACACAGATGGTGAGTGTATAATGTAATCAGTAAAGATAACGAAATATTTGGGGTTTTTTCTTACATTTTTAATAAAGGATATTCGTGAGCTCATACATACGCATGCGCACATGCGCAAACACAACGTATTAAACAACTACCAGAACGGAAAGTTCTAAGAATCAGCCAATTTTAAAACA
>NW_026325340.1:0-222 GCF_001194135.2 Octopus bimaculoides
TGAAATTTTTAAGCATAAAGATAATGGCAACCTGATTAATAATCGATTAGACCTGAGGGTATCATGTGTACATAATGCCACCCATACCTTTAAATATTTTAGAAAGTAGCACTTTATTGATCTTGTGATTTAAAACCTATGATGTACCTCATCATCATCATTTAACGTCCGTTTTCCATGCTAACATGGGTTGGATGATTTGACTGAGGACTGGTGAACCAG
>NW_026325341.1:0-380 GCF_001194135.2 Octopus bimaculoides
TCAAACCTCAACAATCTAGAATGGAAAAATCTAATTGAACTACAAAACGATAAAGATCTGACAATTAAAGAAGCAGACAATAGAAGTGCTATAGTTTTGTTGAAAACAGAATACTACAAAAACCTAGTGCTAAGCAATTTCCTAGACATCCCTTGCTGAAATACATCAAAAGAGATAAAATAAACCAGCAAAAACTTATTGGATAATTCCAATAATTTTTTGGTAATTTATTTTGTCTCTTTGACAAACTCCTGGTTCTGTATGAATATTTGATGTGGCTTTAGAGTCAAGTTTTGACTGTTATTTCTAGTATGATGGTATCTCTTAGATACCCTTAATTATAATTTTATATTGATAGATAGATAGATAGATAGATAGAT
>NW_026325342.1:0-243 GCF_001194135.2 Octopus bimaculoides
ATGTATGTATGTATGTATGTATGTATGTATGTATGTATACATATATACATGCATATATACATGCATATATACATATATGCATATATATATGCACAAATATATATATATACATATATGTATGTGTCTGTAGGTATATTTGTACATGTATATGTAAATCTGTAAGTACATATACATATATAAACATGTGTATATACATGCATGTATACATGCATATGTGTATGTGTGTGTATGCATCTACACACA
>NW_026325343.1:0-308 GCF_001194135.2 Octopus bimaculoides
CATACACACACAATCATACATTTGCACATCCAACAAATACATACATATATACAATCACATTATACACGGATACACACGTACACACACAGACACGAGCATAAGCGCACAAACATATGCACATATATGAACACATACATATACAGGCACACAGATATATATATACACGCGCGAGTAGACACAAGGACACGAACATATACACGCATACATGAGAACACAACTATATGAGCATTCACATGAAGGCACACGAGTACATAACACCTAAACACATACAAACACACATACACGCACATAAACACAAATACACTCAT
>NW_026325344.1:0-1699 GCF_001194135.2 Octopus bimaculoides
AAAAAAAAAAAAATAAAACATAAGCTACAAATACTAACAATACCAGATAAAATTAAATAGCAGAAATAAAGATGGCGATTGAGATACAGTAAGATCTATTGCGTTAGTTGTCACTCCTGTTTTTAATCTAGAAAATATTTAAAACCTAAGAATTGAAGAATTCTATTTATTTATTTATTTATTTTATGCACGATTCCAGTGTAAAACGAAAACAGAATGTAACCAATTTGCTTTGTTGCATTCATTGTTCATATTCTTAGTATTATCTCATTAAATAAGGCATTGAGCTGACAGAATCGTTACTACACCGGACTAAAACGCTTAGCGGCATTTTTTTCCGACTTTAAGTCCTGAATTCAAATGCCGCCGAGGTCCACTTTACCTTTCATACTGTCGGGGTTCGATAAAATAAGTACCAGTTGATCACTGGGGGGGGGGGTCGATGCAATCGACTTGGTCCCTCCCCAGTACTTGCTGGCCGTGTGCCAAAATTTGAAACCAATGCGACGAGCTGGCGGAATCGTTAGCAACACCGAACAAAAAGCTTAGCGGCATTTTGTCCGCTTTTACGATTCTTAGTTCAAATTTCACCGAGATCGACTTTAACTTTCATCCTTTCGGAGTCGATAAATCAAGTACCAGCTGAGTGCTGTGATCGACTGCCCGACTCCTACAAAAAATTTCAGGCTTTCTACTCATAGAAGAAAGGATTATTCCATTAAACATAGCAGTGAGCTGGCAGAATCATTAGAGCAGTGGTTCTCAACCAGGACCCATATAGCCCCTGAGGGTCCATAATAAGATTTTTGAGGGTCCGTGCAACAAAATAGTAAATTGCATTCTCTCAACCCTCAATTTAAACCAGCCATATCCAGCCTCACTAGTGGAGGCGCAATGGCTCAGTGGTTAGGGCAGCGGACTCAAGTTATAGGATCGCGGTTTCGATTCCCAGACCGGGCGTTGTGAGTGTTTATTGAGCGAAAACACCTAAAGCTCAACGAGGCTCCGGCAGGGGATGGTGGCGAACCCTGCTGTACTCTTTCACCACAACTTTCTCTCACTCTTACTTCCTGTTTCTGTTGTGCCTGTAATTCAAAGGGTCAGCCTTGTCACACTGTGTCACGCTGAATATCCCCGAGAACTACGTTAAGGGTACACGTGTCTGTGGAGTGCTGAGCCACTTGCACGTTAATTTCACGGGCAGGCTGTTCCGTTGATCGGATCAACTGGAACCCTCGACGTCGTAAGCGACGGAGTGCCAACAACAAGTAGATGGATAAAACAAACTACCAGGAGGTTAATATAGTCGATTCACCCTCTTCCTTAGAATTTGCTGTCCCTGAGACTAGATTTGAAACAATTATACCACAAGATGTTAATTTTAATTTTACCCAGCTGAATTCAGGTTGAATTTATCGAAGCAGCCGGTAGTATAGAGCAGTAAGCTACAAGAACTCGGCAGTGGAGTATGGGTTCAAATCATACACGTTACTAATATCTATTATTCTCGTGCGATCTTTAGTATATCTCCACCATAATTGCTAAGCTCATACTGGTGCCATCTTGCATACGAAATGTTTTATATTGACAAGTTATTATTATTTTTTTCATTTGAAAAGAGTAAACACGTATTCGACATTCAGTAACAGGTTAAACAACAATAAATATGATTTCATTATAGACAAACGCATACGCTACA
>NW_026325345.1:0-382 GCF_001194135.2 Octopus bimaculoides
AACGCTAACTTGATATTCTTTTCTACTCTTGGCACAAGGTCCGAAATTTTTGGGGAAAGGGGCCAGTCGATTAGATCGACACCAGTACGCAACTGGTACTTAATTCATCGACCCCGAAAGGATGAAAGGCAGAGTCAACCTCAGTGGAATTTGAACACAGAATGTAAAGAACAGACAAAATACTGCTAAACATTTCGCCCGGCGTGCTAACGATTCTGCCAGCTCACCACTTTAACTGTGACCTGATATTGAATAGCTACTGTAACTTGTAACCAACTTATGGCTGTATTTGTCACAGTGGTAGGGATGGTGGTAATGGTGGTAGTGTCAGCAGTAGTAGTAGTAGTAGTAGTAGTAGTAGTAGTAGTAGTAATTAATATCC
>NW_026325346.1:0-321 GCF_001194135.2 Octopus bimaculoides
AATAAAGTACTGAGCCATCATTAGCCAAACAAGAGAAGAGAAAGTAGTTCTGGACTTACCGAACATACTGGACTAACAGTTTGTCACCTACTTTGTAATAATCCCAATTGAAGACATCGTTCATGTGCTGCAATGAAAATAACAAGCAAGGTAACATATTTGTTGGGAAAAGTGTATATTTAATCGAGCCAACACGTCTGTTAATAATAATAATAATAATAATAATAATGGTTTCAAATTTTAGCACAAACATAGCTGTTTTGCAAGTGGGAGTAAGTAGGATTACATCGACCCTAATGCCCAACTGGAACTTATTTTATC
>NW_026325347.1:0-414 GCF_001194135.2 Octopus bimaculoides
CCAGGCTTTACACCAAAAACAAGTCTTGGGATCAATTCATTCAACAAAACAAAACAAAAAAAACTGCCCAAGGTGTCAAGAGGTGGGACGGAACCTGGAACCATGTGGTTGGAAAGCAAACTTCTTACCCCACAGCTATATCTATCTGCTCGTAACTTTTTGGGAAATGCATATCTTTGAATGAAATTTTGCAAAAAGACACTTTTAAGGGTCTATATCAGTGCTCCGCACACCTGAACTAAAAGTGTAGGGGACAAAATTAGACTCGGGTTACACTGCGGCACACCTAGCACCATCTTGTGAGACACTAGTAAGCCACGGAATACCGGTTGCCTCTAGACTGTAGACATGTTGGGGCCACTGCCACGAAGGGTTTTAGTTGCACAAGTCAACCCCAGCATTTATTCTTTTTTT
>NW_026325348.1:0-202 GCF_001194135.2 Octopus bimaculoides
AACTCTACGTATGTATGCGAGTGAATATGTGTTGCGTGTTGTTTGCGTGTTGATAGGTGTGTGGTATATGCATCGAATTATGTATGTGTGAGAAAGATTTTCGAACACAATAGATATACATTTATCCGAAAAATACTTACAAATAATGCTTACACATGCTCGAATACAGCGACATACACACATGCATATATACATACAAACA
>NW_026325349.1:0-293 GCF_001194135.2 Octopus bimaculoides
GGCGGAATACCCAGTGTAAGGACATGCTAGCCTGTCACTTGGGATATCCCAGAAACAGCTGTAAGAATTAAAATTGACCTTACTCTAATTATTATTATAAATGACTTGAGATGCTCGTCCAGCCTTGGTTTTTGTTGTCCTTTTCCTCGAATATATACCTGGTTCCCTAGTTCAAGCCTCAGCTGTGAACTTCGAACCTAGCGAATGACCAATTACAGCACTTACTCACTGTACATATTCGTTTAGAACACCAGTGAACTAAACTCCACATATTCTATAAATATATATATATA
>NW_026325350.1:0-327 GCF_001194135.2 Octopus bimaculoides
ATCAACTGGAACCCTCGACGTCGTAAGCGACGGAGTGCCAACAACAGTTGACAGTTGACAGTTGACCTGCTAGAAATAGCAGCCAGATCTTCATCAAATAACATTAAATATATCATGTGGAACACAGAATTTACGGTCACGGTTGGAATATCATTCAGGAGTCTCTTCAGCCATGTTTACCAAGTTTACAATTTATAATGCATGCTTTGAAAATCAATGTCTGTATGTATGTATGTATGCATGCATGGATATATGTACAAACGGATATGGGACCACTTATGTGGATAAACATTAAATGTAAAGCCTTGGGTTTCATATACAATATAT
>NW_026325351.1:0-212 GCF_001194135.2 Octopus bimaculoides
GCACATAGTTACTTACATACACAGGCATATATATGTAAGACATAAATATATGCACAAATACACATATACATGTATGCACACAACCATGCCTGCATACAAAAATCTCATATATACAGAAGTATATATTAGCATATAAATACACATATAAGATCATGTATATAAATATATGGAAATATGCACGTAAATACACATCCATACAAATATAAGTGTAT
>NW_026325352.1:0-232 GCF_001194135.2 Octopus bimaculoides
GTATAAAATAAAAGTGGAGAGGGTGGGATGGTAAACAGAAACAGTAAATAAAATTAAGGGAGATTATCTGAAATGGAGAGAGGACTGGAAGGAGCTAGCAAATGAGATGAAAGTGTTTAAATATTCGTAAGAGAGAGAGGAGTGGTACCAATACAGTTATCAACATAATAGTTGTAGAGCTCTGGGTTTAAGATCAGTGAATCTTAAAAATGATGAGGAACTTAAATGCACT
>NW_026325353.1:0-219 GCF_001194135.2 Octopus bimaculoides
AACTCCACAGCTCCACTGCATCTTGTGTAAAACATATATATTGTGTGTGTGGCCTTGAACAGAGCTGAAAACGGTGACTGAGAGAGGCAAAGTGAAGACATTAACCATTTAGTGTTCAGATTACTCTGTCAGAGATAATGGTTATTTATTCACTTTGTTTGGAATGAATCATGGCTTATCTCACAGTATCAAGATTTCAATGATGGGATTGTTTTAATC
>NW_026325354.1:0-293 GCF_001194135.2 Octopus bimaculoides
ACACACACACTTCACTTCACACAAGGACACATATGGAGACACACGTCCACGCATATGAAGATACACATCCGTACATACAGACACAGTACATAGTCACAAAACCCCATACACACACAGAGACACACTCAGACATGCACACACAAGAAAACAGAGGTACACACACGCAAACACACACACATAAAAATACAAATGCATAAACACATGAATATGCAGAATACGTACATACAAATGTACACATATACATACATATATACATACGCGCGCACACACACACACATATATGCATACATACA
>NW_026325355.1:0-663 GCF_001194135.2 Octopus bimaculoides
AACGCCTGGTATTTTTTTTTTTTTTAGGACATGCCAACTCGTTGCTTCTAATCGTTTCTGTTTTTGGCAGAAGGCCAGGCATTCTGAGGAAGGAAATTAAAAGATGCCTTCGAACATAATATTTGCTCTGAACAATTCTTTATCGAACTCCTGAAAGGGGGAAGACAAAACTGTGCACGGCTGAATTTGAACTCAGAACGAAAAACCGTACGAAAAAGCACACAGCAATCTTTTCCGATGTTCTTACGATCCTGTCGACTCAACGCCAATCGTAATTGTTACGTTAATGATGATGATGATGATGATGATGATGATGATGATGATGATGATGATGATGATGATGATGATGATGATGATGATGATGACGATGACAACTGAGGCAACGACGACGGTAATGATGATGATGATGATGATGATGATGATGATGATATGGAGGTGGTGGTGAGACATCATCATCATGTTTATCGCAATGTCAGCCTTGATCGAGGAGATGTCTAATCATAAGTGTTCCAGGACTCTCACCGATTTGTTTTCTTACATACTGTAACTAAGACTACGTAAGGTATGCTTTCAAGAGACAGGATGGATTGGTAGAATGCTGGATGGAATATCATGCTGTATTCGTTTCACGTTTCCGTTCTTACACTCTGTGTATATATATAT
>NW_026325356.1:0-378 GCF_001194135.2 Octopus bimaculoides
TGTGTATGTATGTATGTATGTATGTATGTATACACACACACATATACGTAGCCGTCCTGTGTCTGCTCAATGCTTTTAAAAGCAGCCTGAATAATTCACAAACATAACATTGGAAGACCAGCATCGTGAGAGGAAGTAGTCGTGATGATAATGTCATGAACAGAGCGTTGAAATGTCAGAAGTTTATAAAGGAAGGGCTTAGCGAGTGCTAACACATATAATATAAATAGCTCTCCTACGACATCGTCGTATTTCTGAGTATGTGCGTATGCATACGATTACATCATACATTGTATTTACTAACGTAATTTTGAAAGAGCGTATTAACGTCTATGACGTGTATGCCTTTGTTAAGTTTATGTTTGTATGTGTATGTAT
>NW_026325357.1:0-1155 GCF_001194135.2 Octopus bimaculoides
AAAAATGAAAAAATTGATAAACATGAAAATGGAAAAGAATAAAAAGGAAAACTGAAAAAATTAACATCTTATTGAATCTAATAACATTTTTATAACAAATCATCCCATGTCTGTTGAGGAGGCCAAACGCCAACAATGTGTTGAAGTATTGAATCAAAAGGATCTAACTCTTTTAATTCAATCTCTTGTTGCCACATAAACTCAATTTTTTAGTGGGGAGATAACCCAATTTTTTAATGGGGGTGAGACACACACACAACACTGTTAAATAAGGTCAAAAATTATGACATCGACGATGATGGCATGCAGATCTGTTAAAAATGTTAGAAGCATTTCCTCCACATCTCTATTTATTTCCCGCGATATCTAATTTAAAACTTTCAATACAGCAAACAGTGCAGACAAGAAAGTAAGCCCCTGGTGAGCTAAGGTTGTGACCTGGTTTTTGCGTTGCCATTTTAGATAGATATTTCGCTTCACACGTATTTTTGAAATCAATAGACATGAGAATAAATTGCTAAGCAAGCTCTGTGATATGAAGCAATGAATGTACTTCTATACTTCTCAGCAGTCACTCAACACACAGCAAACAGCATCCAAATCCCCTAAGAAGTCACATCCTACGGTTTTACAAAAAAAAAAATAATGGTATAGTCCAATATATAATGAATCCGAGGTGGGGGTGGGGGTAAACTGTCATAACTATAATATCTTTGATCTTAAGACTATCGATCAGGGCTGACCTGAAACTAAGTAAATTTATTAACCTCACCTTCGAGATACAAACTATTAGAATTATAAGGTCGCAATTAAGAGTAAGAAAAGCAAGTGCTTTCTCTTGCAGAAAGCTTGCTGGTCCTTAAATAACACTTATTGAAGAGGAGCGAATCCTGGTTGGTTGCGATTCTGGTGGGAAATGGCATGGGTAAAGATCTCTTGAAGTTGAGGACGCCTACATAGGTGAACTGGAGTTAGAGCAAAACAGTTGTTTGAAAAGGCTAGAGATTGCAGTAATAATAATAATAATATGTGGTTATATTTACAAGAAAGATATAGACAGACAGATATAAGGCAGCAGTCGACCTTGCCTTTCCTCCTTTCGAGGCCAGTAAAATAAGTACCAGTTGAGCACTGGGGACAATGTAATAAACTAAC
>NW_026325358.1:0-573 GCF_001194135.2 Octopus bimaculoides
ATATATATATATATATATATATATATATATAAAGGTTAAAATCTTTAAAAAAAATGTTATCAGTGGCAAGCATATAAAAATAGAACGATTAAGGAGAAATCATATATATAATTATAATTAAGGGCATAGAACAACTTCTAACCTATATGCTGAAAGTAGACGCTAAATCATCTCAGTACTTTAAAAATCACAAAATTACACATGTGTTGAAATCGAGGGAGCAAGCCCATTGCAATTGATATCAATAAACATAACCCTGGATTAGATAATTTTGGGATTTGCCAATGGGTTTTCCTCATCAGAAAATAAATTAGATATTTATGAGATTGTATATAAATATCTCACTTACTTCCTGCTGATGAGGAAAAGCCATTGGACAAATCCAGAAATTAGCTAATCTAGGGCTATCTATTAATTACCATGCGCTTGCTCACTCATTTTCAACATTTGTGTAATTTTGTGATTTATAAAGTTGTGAGACGATATACAGTCTACTTTCAGCATATTGGCTACAATTTTTTCTATGCCCTTAATCATATATATATATATATATATATATATATATATATATAT
>NW_026325359.1:0-251 GCF_001194135.2 Octopus bimaculoides
TGATTAGTTATTGGATTCAGTAGAATCTAGGCATATCAGCATGTAGGATGCTAGAAACGGCTTGGTGCAAAAAAAACATGGTGTTCACAGAGATGTAAATGACAATGAAGGCATCAAGTGTCGGTAGAATACTGCAGGTATGAAAGTACCAAATCCAATTTAAACATAGATCTAACTCTGGGGCTGGTTCCAAGTGTGGCATTCCTTTGATATATATATATATATATATATATATATATATATATATATAT
>NW_026325360.1:0-652 GCF_001194135.2 Octopus bimaculoides
TGCTCTAGCATGGCCGCAGTCAAATCACTGAAACAAATAAAAGAATAAAACTGAATATTACAATATATGTATGTTTCAACTGGCCATCTATAAACGAGATCTCAGATCAAACGGTTTACTAAACAACTGCAAATGGAAAATTGGTACATGTGAATCTGTTTCCATTCATGGGGGTGCATTGTCGTATATTCTATATTTTAATGTTAAAGTTATAAAAACAATACTTCAAACATGCTCGTTCTTTGAATATTTGTTTTACAACCTAAAATTTCTTTATTCTGCAGGGATTCTATTCTATTCTGAAGTTAATTGAGTACATTAATCAGTTATTCATAAACATAACTAGGAAGTATATATAATGTTTGCTTAAAACTACAAGTTAATGGTGGATTATAGATTAGTGACTTCAATATTCAATTTGTAATTCTGAAAATCAAGCATAGAGCAAAAGGCAGAAATTTCCTGTTGGAAATTAAGCTGTGCTCATTGTATGTTTACTGTTATTCGTGTAACAAAAGATGCTTAGATGTATTAATCAGACTGTCTGTGTTGCTAAATCTGTAACGTAGGATAAAGGTCAAAGAAAGCACATATATGAATAGGTACGTTATTAGAAGACATAATATTTGATAGTAGATTATATGTATATTTA
>NW_026325361.1:0-349 GCF_001194135.2 Octopus bimaculoides
GGGGGGAAGCTGTGGAAAGTGAGAGAGTGTTGCTTTTTTATGTGTGTGGTTTGTGGGCAGACGTGTTTGAGTCGTGCAGGCCTGGTGAGCCATAAAAATTCTCACAGAAATCGACCCGGGATAAACAATGATGTTGCTATTAGAATTCATGACAGAACGTGTGTAAAATGTGGAAGGGTTTGCCTCTCAGTTGGAGGTCTAAAAAGACATGCTAAGAGAGTGCATGTGGTGGCACCTGTTTCTCCTGCCAGCCAGCACAGTTGTCCAGTATGTAATAAAAAATGTGTAAAAGCTTGGCTGGATTTAAAAGTTACATAAGGGCATCACATGGCAACAATCGTGAATCATT
>NW_026325362.1:0-120 GCF_001194135.2 Octopus bimaculoides
AACTTTCCAGAAGTTTATCATTTGAATATATATGAGCATGTCTAGATATGTAACGGTATGCATGAGAATAAATACATAAGACATACAAATCTACACATACATACATACATACATACATAC
>NW_026325362.1:202-394 GCF_001194135.2 Octopus bimaculoides
ATACACATACATACATACATACATACATACAAACAAATATACATTGTTGTGTTGTTGAAATTCCAATGAAGGAATCTTGGATCTAGGTTAGAAAACGATTCTTTCTCTATTGGCAAGAAATCTTGAAATAAACTAAATGATGATATACATACATACATACATACATACATACATGCATACATACTTACATAC
>NW_026325363.1:0-229 GCF_001194135.2 Octopus bimaculoides
TGGCTATCCTTGTCTTTCTGTCTGTATCTGCTTCATTATTTTTCATTACTTTAAGAATATTCTCTGCTATAAATTTGTCACTACAGACTTAACCCTTTCTGTCTGTCTGTCTGTCTGTCTGTCTGTCTCTCTCTCTCTCTCTCTCTCTCTCTAGCTCTCTATTTATCAGTCTGCCTATTTGTCTGTCTACCAATCTATCTATCTATCTATCTATCTATCTATCTATCTA
>NW_026325364.1:0-212 GCF_001194135.2 Octopus bimaculoides
TGTACATATGTGTGTGTGTGTATATATATATATAGTGCGTATATATATATGTAAATATATCTATATATATGTATGTACATAATATATGTACATGCATCATATATATGTGTGTATATATACATATATATATTTACGCGCACGATCTTCGTACATACACATATAAATACATACACACACATGTATGTATGTATGTATGTATGTATGTATGTATG
>NW_026325365.1:0-356 GCF_001194135.2 Octopus bimaculoides
TATATTCATAAAATTAAAATAGGCAGCATTTTGCAATGTTTTACCAAAAAGGAAAACTATGATTGTCGCAAAATGTTACTTGGATGTTAAAAAGAAAACCCACATAAATTGCTAGAAATAAGAGCTAAAATACTCTAATGCTATAGTCAAAAATATAACTGTATACATATATAGAGAGAGGAACAATAACTGTGGGAAAACACCGTTCGAGAATTCCTTATACTAAATTCGGTTTCGGCAATTTCCGTTGCCTCATCAGTAAGGAGTAGCTCTACTTCGGCAGATTTTGGACTTCAGTCTCTATTAATACATCAATATATCGATGTATATATATATATATATATATATACATATAT
>NW_026325366.1:0-288 GCF_001194135.2 Octopus bimaculoides
CACACACACACATATATAGTTATGGTACATTCTGTTTTAGAACGTTGTAGAGTACAGTATAAAGCACGCCCTACTCTAGATTTCACCCTGTGCTATCCACCAGAAGCATTATACGTACTTCCAGGTTTGCGTTCGGGCTTCTGTCGCATGCGAATAAATAATTTTAAAAGACTACTACTAACTTCTGGCCTCTGCTACTACTAACTTCAGGACACGACAGACAGAGAGGATGAACTTGATGCCGAGAATTTTGGTACACGGAAACTGAAAGAAATCCGTCGTATATAT
>NW_026325367.1:0-1471 GCF_001194135.2 Octopus bimaculoides
CCAGTCAAGAAACGGGTCGTTCTTGCTGCGTAAAAAAAAAGGAAGACGACACTTCAAAACGGCGTTTTTTTTTTTGGTTGTCGTTCAATTCGTGCGGCATCTATTTCTCAAGTAGTTTTGTTTTCCAATCCCTTTCAAGTGGTTGGAAATTGTCGTATACGTTACGTCTGATTCAGAAGCAAGCTCTCAAACAGCTGTGCGTGGATTGGCTTCCATTAAGGCTCTTAGCTGATCGTTGTCAACATCCGATGGCCGACCACTACGCTTATCATCTACAAGACTCTCGTCACCGCTACGAAATTTCTTGAACCACCATTGTGCTGTACGTTCATTAGTGGTTCCTGGGCCAAACGCATCGTTGATATCGCGAGCTGTTTCTGCAGCTTTTTGGCTTAGCTTGAACTGGAATAAGAAAATTGTGCGAATTTGCTTTTTGTCCATGCTGTATTCAACATTCCGGAAAAAAATGGTCTAATTATTCAAAAAGAAAAAGAGTAACACGATTAAATAGAGCGAAAAACAGGCTTTAAAATGATATATAAAGTCATATAAGGATATACATAAATGATATATATATATTTATATATATATATAAATGATATATATAAACGAAAATTAATTTGAAAATACATCATTTAAAACCAAAATTAAAAATTCCGCAAGAACTTTCTTGACAACCTAATATATAGGATCTATCTATCTATCTATCTATCTATCGCTCTCTCTCTCTCTCTCTCAATATAGACGCGCGCGCACGCACACACATACATATATATATATATATATATAACAAAGTAAAATTGTCAGGTACCGCACGAGTGAAAATATATAGGGAAGAGGATCTGAAAATGCAGAAGTCTTTTAAAGATGTGTATTGAGTTGACCGGTGTGAAAAAGTGAAACCGGTCAACTCAATAAACATCTTTAAAAGACCTCTCCATTTCCAAGTCCTCTTGTCCATATCGGTCGGCTCCAGCTCGTATCCGAGCCTTGAGTTCGTCAGTTTCCTTCCAGTCTCCTCGGCTGATGTTTGTGCCGAAAGTGATTTTGGAATCCAAGTCGGTGCTGAAAGAGTCGTGGCCAGAAATATGTGTGTGTGTGTTTATGAATGTATGCATGCCTGTGAGTAGACACGTCCCCATTCCACATCGTGTGTGACTTGTTGAAGGCAAAGAAAGAGAATGTCAAAGTTAGCTGGGTACTCAGAGCAGTACGAAGAGTGATTGGAATGTATACGGTACCCCAGCCAATGAAATTGCGAGGAGAGACGGGCTTTTATGCCCCCGTGTATATAGCCGCCAAGTTGTTTATCATTTTATCATGGCCACTATAGAGGCAGTGTTGAGCCCCTGCAAATTATATTTCAACAACACAAGGGTTTGACGTGACGTGCCAGGAACTGTCACTGAAATATAATATTTCGTTCATGTGTGTCTGCACACACACACACACACACACACACACACACACA
>NW_026325368.1:0-277 GCF_001194135.2 Octopus bimaculoides
TATCTTTGTGATATGTATGAGAAATTCCCCTCCCATGATGAATGATTTCACTCAAGCGAAAAACCCTGATACAGGTGAGAAACCATATCACTCTAATATCTGCAGTGTATCATTCTTAGAAAGTGGTGTCTTGTCTATACGCAAAGATACACATACAGGAGAGAAGCCATATCATTGCAAAATCTGTGGTAAATCGTTCTCTCATAGTAGTTACTTAACTAAGCACAAACGTAGACATACAGGAGAGAAGCCATACCATTGTGATATCTGCGGTAAA
>NW_026325369.1:0-220 GCF_001194135.2 Octopus bimaculoides
TATATACTTACACACACATATTACAAACAAGCATACATACATACACAAATGTTCACAGACATACACAAAGATACATACATGCATATGTACATACATACATACATACACACATATAGAGATATACATACATGCATACATACGTACATACACATACATACACACACATACAAGCCTACATACATGCATACATACATACATACATACATACATACATACATAC
>NW_026325370.1:0-233 GCF_001194135.2 Octopus bimaculoides
ATGTATGTATGTATGTATGTATGTATTCGTATGTACATAGAGGCATATATACAAACATATGTACACACACACATATTTAACACCACATGTTCTCTTTGTTACTGCTTCTCTCTCTTGTACGTACATCTATTCTTTTTTTCTTTCAAATTTGCTCTTTCGTTATTCCTTCTTTCTCATTTCCCATACAGGACTACTGTATACAAACACACGCACACATTCACACACACACACAC
>NW_026325371.1:0-416 GCF_001194135.2 Octopus bimaculoides
TGGTGTATAAGAGAATTTGACACAGCTGCCCTGAACTGCGTCTCATTACGTGCCTCTTTTCATTCTTTGTATATATATATATATATATATATGTTTATACAAACACACACATATATATATTGATGTATATACATATATATGAGTGTCTGTGCATGAGTGTAAATTATCTACTGCCCTATTTCTTCTGTTCTTAGTATTTCGGTTAGTTATGGTAAATTAATGTGCATCGAGTTAATAGAACTACCCGAAGAAGAAATAATAAGAAAACTCCCCCACGGAACAGGTGTAGACTCATTCTGCCTCAAGCGAAGCATATAAGCGAATGCAAAAATACAGGGAGGTACAGTGTATATATGTATGTCTGGGTAACTATACGTGGCTGTGACTATGTGTGTGGATACACATGCATATATATA
>NW_026325372.1:0-381 GCF_001194135.2 Octopus bimaculoides
GAATGTAAGGACAGATGATGCCAAAAGCATTTCACCTGGCGTGCTAATGATTCTTGCCAGCTCGCTGCCAAATATTAATAAATATGTGTGTGTGTGTGTGTGTGTGCCTGTGCATATATATCTATGTTTTGAGTTCTATTTTTTCTGTTTGCATCACAAAACCTATATATATATAAAATCAAAATAAGTAACACGATTTTATACCCTCTACTTGAAATCCTGTTAATTATTTTGATTTTATTCACCTTACTTCGAGCTGTGTGCAGATAATACTGGACTGACTTGGTGCTTCAACTTAAGTACCTAATTCAAGTGAATCTTAATTACTTCTTATATATATGTATATATATATCATCATCATCATCATCGTTTAACGTCCGC
>NW_026325373.1:0-204 GCF_001194135.2 Octopus bimaculoides
TTGTTATCACGGTTTAATTACAATCAAGTAATTACCTGGATAATGTTTCATTCACTTATTTGCTAGCCTTACTCTCACATACATACATACATACATACATACATATATATATGTATGTATATACACACACACACACACATATATATATAATTATACATATATATACAGAAATAATATGTGTATATATACACACACACAAACATA
>NW_026325374.1:0-483 GCF_001194135.2 Octopus bimaculoides
GATCATCTCTAATGAAACTTTTGATGTGGCTTAGGAAAGGTTTCAAAAGACTGTCCAAGAAATTGCTTAAGCGATGTTTCGCAGGAGGTGCCTGCTATAATGGGTCTTAGTTTTAAATCTTCCGGTGTCTTGATGTTGATGTAGATTTCAGAGGAGAGTTTGCAAGCTTCGGTGATGGATTTGTTCTTATGGATTTTAGGGAGGCCATAGAAGAGGCTGGGCTTGCATTTGAAATTAGCGATGTAATCTTTTTCTTTGTCCGTGAGTTCTTGACCTTGCTGGAGTATAAGGGTGTTGAGATTTTTGAGAGTTTTTTGTTGTTTATAGTTGGTGATAGTTTCATAGAAGGAGTTGTGGTTTAGTAAGGAGAGTGCTAGGTGTTTGTAAAAATCTGTGTTCATTAAAAAATGTTAAAAAATGTGCACGCCCTAATTGTAGTACCTGCCCCTACCTACTTGAAGGCTCTGAATTTACCTTCAAACG
>NW_026325375.1:0-284 GCF_001194135.2 Octopus bimaculoides
GCACACATACACACATCATACTTTGAGAATGTGTGGATTAAGATCCCCGTCGACAAGCCCCTGATATCAAATACAAATGTTAAGCACTTACGTATGCAAATTAGTAGCTCCAATTCTCTCAAGCTACAGGGTTTGTTGTGTATATAAGCATATTAACTGCTTCTTTCTCTTGGATTAGTCAAAATAGTGCAAATAACTGATAAAACCTCAATAAAGCTAGATTATCCGTTTCCAATATACTCTCTTTTACTTGTTTCAGTCATTTGACTGCGGCCATGCTGGAG
>NW_026325376.1:0-343 GCF_001194135.2 Octopus bimaculoides
TGACTTCACCAACCCTGCTCCCTTTCCCTCTCTCTCTCTCTCTCTCCACACCCCCTCTGTTTCACCTCCAACTCCTGTTGCACCTTTGACCCACCCTCTCCCCTATCCCTAACATCTCTCTCTCTCTCCCTCTCTCTCTCTCTAGTGCCGTCTGTAATGTCACTACCTCCCACCTATCCTCCTCGTGATTTCACTGATTGGATGAACGACGGAAAAATACCAACCCCCTTCACCCCACATCCTTCACCTCCCACCATGTACTTCTTCACCTCTGACTCTTCCTACTGCATATCCTTCGCTCTCTCTCTTTCTCTCTCTCCCACTCTCTCTCTCTCTCTCTCTC
>NW_026325377.1:0-599 GCF_001194135.2 Octopus bimaculoides
TATAACAGTTCAAAAAACAACGGTAATCCCAAAAGGGAAAACCTACAGTTAAACGAGAGTGACAGAAACACGTCCGATTTCTTTATTACCCACAAGGGGCTAAACATAGAAGGGACACACGTCCGTTCGGTCGGAATTGTCGAACCAGAGATTGAATATTTAGAATAGCGTAGTTTCAAATTTCACATTTAAAAATCATATCTTTTAAAAGTTAGTACGCGGTTTCAAATACCACAAAAATTAGAAACTTATTCATTCAATGTTTCACATTTAAATTTGTTTACATATCTAATATTTTCAGATTTTATATTCTTTAAATAAGACTTAATTTTTATTGGTTGAATATCTTTCAAGAAAGTTAAATAAAATAACAGATTCATAGAACATAAGAACTAATTTAAACGTGAAAGAATGGTATTTGAAACCGCGTACAGACTTTTGCAAGACGTGTTAGAAAATGATAAGCTTTAATAATGACATTATTCGAATATATTTTATCTATAAGGCGGCGAGCTGGCAGAATCGTTAGCACGGGCGAAATGCTTAGCGATATTTCGTCTGCCGTTACGTTCTGACTTCAAATTCCGCCGAGGTCGACT
>NW_026325378.1:0-374 GCF_001194135.2 Octopus bimaculoides
ATATATATAAAATATTCAGGTTACCTGAACAATAAACTTGAAATACTAAAAAAAAAACAAAAACAGATATATCTCTATATATAAATCTTTTCAACTTAAAACCAAAACTGTTATAGTTCTTTCTTTTCTTTTCACCTGTTAATATTTCAGTTTTTCTTATAAAATGCTCTGCTACAGCATGGCCGCAGTAAATGACAAGTAAGTAAAAGAATAAATTCATTTAGTCTCTGTGTATATGCTAATTTGGATGCTTTCAGAAATTGTGTTAGAATGTTTGACTGTTAAATGTTTGTATTAGTTACGGAAACTGAAAGAAGCCTGCCTTGTATATGCATGTAGTAATTTTTATCTCCAACATAATGTGCAGATTGTGT
>NW_026325379.1:0-241 GCF_001194135.2 Octopus bimaculoides
GGAAAGTTCATGATGTATGCATGTATCATCATCACCATATGTCTGTTATCCGTGCTAGCATGGGTTGGACGGTGTGACCAGAGCTGGCTAGCCAGAGAGCTGTACCAGACTTGAGTCTGATTTGGCATAGTTTCTACGGCTGGATGCCCTTCCTAATGCCAACCACTTTACAGAGAATGCTGGATGCTTTTATGTGGCACTACTTGGGCACTTTTATGTGTCGCTGCATGGGTGCTTTTAT
>NW_026325380.1:0-207 GCF_001194135.2 Octopus bimaculoides
CCCTTACATACCAGACACATAGCAACAGCCATACTTACAGATAAATGAACTACTCTTTGTACACGCACACATACGTATGTATACACATATACATGAGCATAAACTAGAACGGTACAATGTCACGCACATTGAAATATATAGTTACACATACATGCCTGTATACACACACACGCGCATATATGTGTGTGTAGTGTGTGTGCTTGTTAT
>NW_026325380.1:217-583 GCF_001194135.2 Octopus bimaculoides
TATACACACACACGCGCATATATGTGTGTGTAGTGTGTGTGCTTGTTATATACACATATATATATATATATTAGATACATACATAACATATAGACAACATACACACATATATCCATAGACATAAATACTTATACACAATATTTGCATGCACTTGCACACCACTATACAATGTGAAAGGCACACATGTAAATATATGACAAAACACACATACAGATATACATTCACGCAAACACACACATTTTAAAAATCCTCACATAACATAGTGACACACATATATGAAAATACACACACACACGCGCGCATTGTAAGTGACATATACGCACATACATAATTGTATATGGTTGTTTATATGTATGTGTGTATGTA
>NW_026325381.1:0-219 GCF_001194135.2 Octopus bimaculoides
CACACAGACACTACAGACATACACATACGCACACATATACGAACCAGGACCGTGTAGTCGCTCTTGCTACTAGAAATAGCAGCCAAATCTCCCTCAAATTAACATGTATCAGCTTAAATAAAGATTACATAATCAAATGAATGAAGGCTGGCCATAGTTGGAGCGCCTTTGATCATATCTTACATATTAAAACTGAAAATGTCTGTGTGTGTGTGTGTG
>NW_026325382.1:0-223 GCF_001194135.2 Octopus bimaculoides
ATGTATGTATGTATGTATGTATGTATGTGTATACACACACACATATTTTATGCTTATTGTATTATACCTTGGATTTATGAAGTGCTTTCCTTTCTAACCAATTGGAGTTTCACTATTTATCCAGTTAACTGAACACTACGCTACCAAGGTTCCTACATGAAGTGTTAACGAAGTGATAGCTAGATTATAATTATCTTCTCGAATTAAGTACACACACACACAC
>NW_026325383.1:0-303 GCF_001194135.2 Octopus bimaculoides
GGAGAAGGAGGAGAAGAAGAATCACGCACGCAGAATAAATGTACACACAAACACATATACTAGGTGAACTCGTGCAGTTACATACGCATTCAGATAAACACACGCCAAAATTGACACAAACATAAAACGACGGAGATGTATGTATGGGTGTATGTATACATGTGTATGCGCGCATGTGTGTGCATGCATGTGCGCTTGTGTCTATATATGTGTATGTATATGTATATATATACATATGTATATATATATATATGCATATATATATACATAGACAAACATATATGTAAATATATTTACAAATAT
>NW_026325384.1:0-281 GCF_001194135.2 Octopus bimaculoides
AATAATTAAATAATCCTGGCATTGAGGGACAATTTAATAAGTGTCTATATAGAACAATTGTCCTGCAGGTGATTTCACATCATGCTAGATATAACAGCCATTCGACTATAAATTCGTGTTGTATTTCATACGAAATTGAAGGACTATTGATGCGTGGTACCTTGTGTAAATATCTTCTACTGCAGCTTCAAGCTAACCTCTTTCCGTGCATACCACTATTTTACTGAATCCTTCTGAGATTTGTTTCATTATGTAGTTATAGCAATTTTATAGTAAATTAG
>NW_026325385.1:0-671 GCF_001194135.2 Octopus bimaculoides
CACACACACACATGCATATGTGTGAGCATTATAGATATGCAGAAATTTGTATGGCTATGTTTCTGTGTGCACACAAACACATATATAGTGAAATATATATATGTACACACACACGCACACACATTCATACGCGCACACACAAACACATGAATGTGTGTGTATGCGTCTGACTACCTACCAGTGTATGCATATATATATATTATAAATATATGTACGACTGTATCTGTGCATGCGTGTGTGTATCTCTCTCTCTCTCTCTCTCTCTCTCTATATATATATATATATATATACATACATGCACAGATACAGTCGTACATATATTTATAATATGTATATGCATACGGTCATACATACACATATATATATACATGATCAGACATACATATGTATCATGTATACACACACACACATATATATATATATATAAATATATAAAATATATATATACATAATATAGACATATATATATATATATATATATATGTGTGTGTGTGTGTGTGTGTGTGTGTGTATCCGTATATATGTATGTATGTATGCATATGTATGTATGCATACACGCACGTATATATTATCATCGGCAAATGCAGGTGTTCCCTACCTCTGCTGCTGCTGCTACTGTTTTTGCTAATATTTTCCTTAATTGTGATTGCAGTATTTATCATCATCATCAT
>NW_026325385.1:1648-2985 GCF_001194135.2 Octopus bimaculoides
AATAATAATAATAATAATAATAATAATAATAATAATAATAGAGAAAAGGAAAAGAAGAAAGAAGTTCGGATAATTGTATTTAGATCATCGTCATCGTCGTCTTATTCACCACCGTCATCATCATCATCATCGCCATCATCATCACCATCATCATCACCATAATAATAATCATCATCACCATCATCATCATCATCATCATCGTCACCATTATCGTCAGCATCGTCATCGTCATCATCGTCATCATCATCATCGTCATCGTCATCGTCATCGTCATCTTCGTCGAATCCTTATCGTTACAACCACCATCTTCCCCCACCGCCTCCTCTTCCTCGTGATCTTAGAAAACACCACCTGTATCAACCATCGTCACCATCACCATCATCATCATCATCATCATCATCATCATCATCACCACCACCACCATCACCACTAACATCGCAATCACCACTATCACCATCATGAACTCTGTCATCATCATCATCATCATCATAACAACCTCACCTAACCATCACCACCGTCGCTACCGGCACCACCACTGCCAAATCCTTTCAAGGCAGTGCCCCAGTGTGGCCGTTGTCCAGTGACTTTAAACCAGCCAATGATGAAAGATAGGAAGAAAGCCATTTTTAAATCCAACGAAGGCACTTCCATGTCGGCTGCTGTTTCGCGAATACTTCTATATATGTGTGTGTGTACGTGTGTGTGTGTTTGTGTGTCCGTGTTTGTCCCCCACCCGACCTCCATCGCTTGACAGCCGATGTTAGTGTGTTTACGTCCCCGTAACTTAGCGGTTCGGCAAAATAGATCAATAGGATAAGTACTAGGCTTACAGAGAATAAGTCCTGGGGGTCAATTTGCTCGAGTAAAAAACCCTTCAAGGTGGTGCTCCATCATGGCTGCAGTCAAATGACTGAAAAAAAATAAAAGAATAGAATACATACATACTTGCATACGGCCTCACGGTCGTAGGATCGCGGTTTCGATTCCCAGACCGGGCGTTGTGAGTGTTTACTGAGCGAAAACATCTAAAGCTCCACGAGGCTCCGGCAGGGGATGGTGGCAAACCCTGCTGTACTCTTCCACCCCACAACTTTCTCTCACTCTTTACTTCCTGTCTCTGCTTTGTGCCTGTAATTCAAAGGGGTCAGCCTTGTCACACTCTGTGCCACGCTGAATCTCCCCCCGAGAACTACGTTAAGGGTACACGTGTCTGTGGAGTGCTCAGCCACTTGCACGTCATTTTCACGAGCAGGCTGTTCTGTTGATCGGATCAACTGGAACCCTCGACGTCGTAACCGACGGAGTGCCACGACATGCACACACACACACACACGCTC
>NW_026325385.1:4377-6834 GCF_001194135.2 Octopus bimaculoides
ATATATATATATATATATATATATATATATATATATATATACGCACATACACATATACTACATACATATATATATATATACACACATATATATACATATGGTGCGAGCGTGGCTTTATGAGTGAGAAGCTTGCTTTCCAACCACATGGTTCTGGGTTCAGTCCCACTGCGTGGCATCTTGGACAAGTGTCTTTTACTATAGCCTCAGGCCGACCAAAGTCTTGTGAGTGGATTTGCTTGATGGAAACTGAAAGAAGCTCGTCGCATATATATATATATATACAAACGCACCGATATATACATACATACTTACACACAGATTATACATGCATATACATACATGTTTGTGTGTGTGTGTGTATATATATATATATATATATATATATATATATATATATATATATGTATATAAGAAGGGAATTACAAAGGATACACCTTAAACAATTAAAAATTGTGGCACTGTCATGGTATTAGCTGTCAGAATTGAAAGTAGAACTGACAAGGAACGTTACTACTGGTTTGAGTTGATTCTTTGGCTACTGACTAGCCGGAGCTATCTATCTGTCTGTCTGTCTGGTATTAGCTGTCAGTAGCCAAAGAATCAACTCAAACCAGCAGTAACGTTCCTTGTCAGATTTTTCTACTTTCACTTCTGACAGCTAATACCATGACAGTGCCAAAATTGTTCATAAATCTATGGTCAAGCATAATAAATAAATAAATGCGCCCTTTTAAAGCCTGGCCAGGCTCATGGGCCCGGTTTCCCGGTTTCAATGGCGTATATGTGTTTATTGAGCGAAAACACCTAAAATGCTCCACGAGGCTCCGGCAGCGGATGGTGGCGGAACCCTGCTGTACTCTTTCACGTGCAGGCTGTTCTGTTGATCGGATTAAGTGGAACCCTCGTCGTCGTAAGCGACGGAGTGTCAACAATATATATATATCGTTGGCACTCCGTGGAGGAATGTGTGTGTGTGTGTATTTATATATTCGTACATACCCACATACATACGTACCAAATCCACTGACAAGGCTTTGGTCGGACCTAGGTTATAGTAGAAAGCACTTGCCCTAGGTGCCACGCAGTAGGACTGAACCCAGAACCATGTAGTCTGTGAGGCAAGCTTCTTACCACACAGCAACGGCTTGCGCCTGTGTGAGAAATAATTATGAACAATGCAGAACAATAACAATGTCAGTGTCTTAAGTATTTCATTCAGATATTCTTTTCTAATGTAGGCACAAGGCCCGAAATTTTGAGAGAGGGAGCCAGTCGATTAGATCGATCCTAGTACGCAACTGGTACGAAATTTATCGATTTCGAATGGATGAAAGGCAAAATCGACCTCGGCGGAATTTGAACTCAGAACGTTTAGACAGAAGAAATACCTATTTCTTTACTGCCCACAAGGGGCTAAACAGAGAGGGGACAACCAAGGACAGACAAAGGGATTAAGTCGATTACATCGACCCCAGTGCGTAACTGGTACTTATTTAATCGACCCCGAAAGGATGAAAGGCAAAGTCGACCTCGGCGGAATTTGAACTCAGAACGTCACGGCAGACGAAATACCGCTAAGCATTTCACCCGGCGTGCTAACGTTTCTGCCAGCTCGCTGCCTTGTTTCATTCAAATATTGCATTACCCATCGAACGTGCTACAACTGTTAGTTTCACTGTTTTTCGGGAACTAATTAAGTAATTGCGCTAATCCAGTACTGATATGTGTCTCATGCGCATAACACTCAACTACACACATGCATATACATACATATATACACATAGAGATACATTATGCAAAAAAAGATACAAACATGTTTCTACGTGCACACACACACGAATGCTGTATTTCGTGTGTGCGTGTTTGTGTGAACGTGAGAGACAAGATATGGCGAGTTACGGAGGACGTTTTGACGAGGGTGTGTTGTGATTCTGAGCTGATATGGTGAATGTCAGATGGAGATGTGATTCGCGTATGTGTGTGGACGCCATATGTGCATGTATTTAAAATATATGTGTGTATATATATATATATATATATATATATATATATATATATATATATACATGTGTGTGTATATATATATCCATGTGTGTAAATACAATCAAACAGATGAGTCCGTGAAAACAGAAGAGAATGAAAAACAGAGCAAAACAGACACGGAGACACAGAAAGACGAGATAAATAGTTATACATACATCTGTGTGTGTGTGTGTGTGTGTGTGTGTGTGGGTGTGTGTTTGTGTATATATGCATGTAGGAAGAGAGCGAGAGAGAGAGATCGAGTTTTACGTGTGGCGGTGTAAAGTCAAAACTCAGCACACCACTCACAACCACACATGTAACTATTAGAAAGAAAAACAACCAACTGGCGCCAGTTGCTCGTTAAGGAATCTCGCCCTACACCGCCCCATCGTCGGCCCTCAACCCCCCCTAACGAACCCCTCCTCTCTATAG
>NW_026325385.1:10339-11159 GCF_001194135.2 Octopus bimaculoides
ACTCTAGAATCCGAACTCTAAAATTGTTACACACATAGATACGCACAGCGTAATTTATTATATAAACAATATATGCGTATAAATTACGATTAAACCGGATGAAATATGTCACAGGGAATAACAGTAACTCTATTGAGCTGAATAGACGTCAGTGATTGGTTGAAATTACAGAAATACGACAACTTTAACATGGAATAACTTGCGAATTCCTTTTTTTTGTTAAGAAGACTAAGAGTAAAAGATGTTTTATATGACACATTCTACCAGTGTCCCAAGTTTCAAAGTGTTTCGTTAGTGTTTCGTTAAGAAAATACTGGCGCCCCCGTTTTAAAATAGATCCTCGGTCTCCTTTTGCCGAACTGCTAGATGTGTAAACGTAAACACACCAACACTGATTGTCAAGTGGTTGTGGGGGACAGACAGACAGACAGACAGACATACACATACATGTTTGTGTGGTAAGAAGCTTGCTTCCCAGCTACAGCGTGGCTGGGAATGAACCTGGAACCATGTGGTTGGGATGCAAACTTATCTATACAAACGGTAGTGAAGTTTGATAGTGAAACCAACGTATATTTATCTTCCGCGCCCGCTTTGCATTTTTGGGTTCGGAGCGTTGAAAGAGAAAGAGAGAAAGGTAGGTAGGTAGGTAGGTAGGTAGGCGGCGAGCTGGCAGAAACGTTAGCACGCCGGGCGAAATGTTTAGCGGTATTTCGTCTGTCTTTACGTTCTGAGTTCAAACTCCGCCGAGGTCGACTTTGCCTTTCATCCTTACGGGGTCGATAAATTAAGTACCAGCTACGTACTGGGGTCGATGTAA
>NW_026325385.1:11407-11882 GCF_001194135.2 Octopus bimaculoides
CAACACCATCACTCACCTACAACCATTCTCACAACCACCACTCACCTCCCCCCTCTCTCTCTCTCTCTCTCTCTCTCTCTCTCTCTCTCAATTCTTCCATCTCTTAATTTATATACACATTATACACACATGATAGAAAATCGACAACTTATAAACACTCTCATACGAAAGATTTGCTCAAGGTGACAGCTGGGGATACACACCAACACAATGCGTGCGTATATATATATATATATGTGTGTGTGTGTGTGTATGCGTACATACATGCACACACGACGCGTACACATATATATGTATGCATGTATTTGTATATGTATGTATGCATGTGTTTACGTACGTATATATGCATGCATGTATGTGTGTATGTATACATATACATGCATATATGTGTTTAAATATTCATATATATGTGTGTGCGTGTATGTATGTATATGTATATATATATATATATATATATATATATATATATATATAT
>NW_026325385.1:12617-14282 GCF_001194135.2 Octopus bimaculoides
CATACATACATGCACATATGCATTCACTTAAGCATACAAATATATACGTGATTACACATGTAAAACATATCCAAAAGAAAGGATGAAAGGATACTTTCTGAGCCCTAGGCTCAAAGGGCCGCCTTCTCGGATTCCGTGGCGTACATACTCACCCTCTATTCTCACATTCCACCCTGCCCCTGAACGGGACGCCCGTCCGTCGCAGGACAAACACATTTTTGCCAGCAGAGTAGACTGGAGCAACGTGAAACGAAGTGTCTTGCTCAAGGACACAACACACAGCACAGTCCAGGTATCGAAACCACAGTCTTAGGTGTATATGTTTTTAGATATATGAACGTATTCGATGCATCCAGAATATTTGAGCAACTATCTGCTAATTAAAAAATATTTTTCCAGTATATACATGCGTACGCACACATGCATATACATATATACATACATGTAGATAAATACATACATATACATATATAGACATACAAGTACACACACACACACACACACACACACACATATATATATATATATATATATATATATTTCATATTTTGGTAATTGGTATAGTTTACAGGTATTGATGTCAGAGTTAGTATATGTCTGCGTGTATTTCTGTCTGTATATGTGTATCCCCCACACACATATGTATATATATTATTATGTATGTATGTATATGTATATGTGTACACACACACACACACATACAGACACACACATATATACAGGCACGAACACGTGTGACACCAGGTTTCGGCAACAGCTGGGCCATTGTAGCGTTCTTTGTGGATCACAGAGCTTTTCTAAAAATATTTACTTCACATTTAATCTATTTGTGCATAATTGATAAGTCGATGGCTTTTAAATAGCTTTCGGGTGTCATGGCTTATTTAATTTTTACCTACACAAGTACTGATAGCGATGGAAACGGGTGGGGATACGCGAGGATATATTCAAAGGCAAAAGTTCAACTGATTAGAGCAAATAAAATCGAAACGTCGGTGTCTGACGACCTACCATGTTCTAAACGAAACTCTGTGTTTTTCACTCACAGCGGATTTTGGAGACGTTTCTCTGCGACAAAATAGCAGCCATGCTGGAGCACCGCCTTGAAGAATTTTAAACCCAGTACCTATTCTATCGGTCTCTTTCCGAACTGCTAAGTTATGAAGGCGTAAACCCACCAACATCGGTTGTCAAGCGGCGATGGTGGAGACACAAATAGAGACACACAAGCACACACAAATATACACACACGACGGGCTTCTTTCAGTTTCCGTCTACGAAATTCACTCACGAGGCTATAGTAGAAGACACTTGCCTAAGTTGTCACGCAGTAGGACTGAACCCAGAACCATATGGTTGGTAAGCAAGCTTCTTAGCACACAGTCATATACATGCATGTATGTGTGTGTGTATATACAACTAACTATTTGCTCATTGTACTGTAGAGTCCATGGCCGAGTACTCCACACACCGTTGTGCGTTTAATGTAATTCTCAGCTAGGCTTGTCGTTAAAAAGTGGTTAAATAGTGCGTCGCAAAAACACCGTTTTTAAATTCGTACGTACACTACTTCCGGTTAGCAGAGATTTCATAGATTTCGTTGGAAAAAATTTTTTTTAAATGAAATTTACACATAGAAAATAAAATGTACATATAAATTAAAAC
>NW_026325385.1:14592-15108 GCF_001194135.2 Octopus bimaculoides
ACACATACCCTTACACACACACTCACACACACACACACTTACACGCACACACACGCACGCACACTTACACACACACACATACTCAGATACATACTCTTACACACATACACACGTAGACACATATACACTTACACACGCATACACACACACACTTACGTACTCTTATGCACACACACACGAACGCACATATACCTACTTAACACGCACACACTTACACATGCACCCACACTTACACACACATACGCATGCATACACACACTTACACACGCACAGACATACATACCAACACACACATAAAACCTAAGAACACAAATATGCACGAAGGTACACAAACATATACTCACACAAACACACCCCTTCACAAACGCTATACATTCATACACAAGGTGACACACACATATACGCTCATACACACGCAAACACAGACACACACCCTCACATACCCTCACACACGCACTCATACAGACCCACACGCACACATACACGCACAAACGCTAACACGTATTCACACATGCA
>NW_026325385.1:15118-15871 GCF_001194135.2 Octopus bimaculoides
TACGCAGACTTTCGCACACAGATGAACTCACACGCGCGTACACACACACATCTATATATATATATATATATATATACATGCAAATACATACATACGTACACACGTAGACGGGTGCAGAAGTTAGTCAATCAAGACAGGACAATAAGCAAAGAACAGCATATTGTTAAAAGCTGAGCTGTGTGTGTGTGTGTGTTGAAGCCGTTTCATAGCCTCCGGCGTTGTTCATCAGACAAAAGGCTGTATTAACAAGGATCGGCCTGTTTGCCTCCAAGCGATATAATTTTAAACAGCCATCATCACTGTAAAGCACGGAAATTCAACAATACGTATGAGGCAGTAGAGCATATTCACACCACACCGCACATTACAATACTACATACACTACACCACGCCATACCAAATCACATCACATCACATCACACCAACACCACCAGCAACAACTACAACAATACCAACACCATCAACATCACGGTACGAATCATTACAGCACCGCGAGACGCCACACACGGCTACACCAGTACCACGCCATTCCTATGCCAGAAAATGGAATTGTAGACAACAATACACCACACACCTATCCCATGACCACCACTACTGCTGCTGCCCCCATCGCAACACAATCACTTTAGATCGCAGTTTTCTAAACACCACCCCCGCCATCAACTTCACAAATTTTTTTTCTTGTCCATCCGAAATTAAACACTTTTAAATATGCTGTGCTTCAGAGTATGTGTGTATGTGCGTATATATGAA
>NW_026325385.1:17163-17500 GCF_001194135.2 Octopus bimaculoides
ATATATATATATATATATATATATATATATATATATATATACATATATACACACACACGCGCGGACACACTAACGTTTGTGTGTGTATATACATACACACGAACAATCAGCTGGTGCTGTCACCCTGGACAATACACTTTCCCACAATGCTTTGTACTGATGTAATGAAACAACTTTATGGCACGGAATCTGATCTGTGTGTGAATATATGTGTATATATGAACGTACGCATGTGGGTTTACGCAAAAATGTGTATGTGTATGTATGTATGTATGTACGTACGTATGTGTATGTGTGTGCATGTGTGTGTTTGTGTGTAATTGTCTTGTGTGAAATG
>NW_026325386.1:0-360 GCF_001194135.2 Octopus bimaculoides
AGCAAAACGCATATAAATAAAAGTTCCTTTAATTCCTACATGTTTCAAAAATATGTGCACTCTACTCCAAAGAAGTCAGAGCTGCTGGAATTGCACATATATTCATCGTCAAGGAACCAACATATAGAAGCAAGACAAATGCGAAATGATAAGGTAACTTACGAGTTATAATATTATAATATTATATGGCCAAGTAAGTGACCGTTAGAAGTAAGAATGTTGGTTTACATAGAGTTATAACGGGAGGGGGGCTGTAAACGCTATACTAAAGGTTTAAATTAAATGATTAAAATTGGGGGGAGGAGGGCAAAATTTCGCATTTGTCTTGCTTCTATATGTTGGTTCCCTGACGATGAATAT
>NW_026325387.1:0-716 GCF_001194135.2 Octopus bimaculoides
TACAGCTGAGTGAACTGGAGCAACGTGAAATAAAATGTCTTACTCAAGAACACAACATACAGCCCGGTCCGGGAGTCGAACTCACTACCCTCATGATTGTGAGTCCGACGCTCTAACCACTGAGCCCGGAAATTATCAATTGGTGTCTCCCCCCTACGGATTTTAATGTATTCCGGTGTAGACGTGTGCTGTTTTTATTTATCATCTTTCACTTGTTTCAGTCATTAGACTACGACCAAGCTGGAGCACCGCCTTGAATCTTTTGTCGAACGAATCGACTCTGGTACTTATTGTTTTTTTAGCCATAAACAAACCAGCGTCCGTTGTGAATCGGTGAGGTATAAACATAAACACAAAGATATACACGCACACGCACAAACATAAAAATAAGCACAGGCGTACATGTGTGTGTGTGTGTGTGTGTGTGTGTGTGTGTGTGTGTGTGTGTGCGTGTGTATACATGCATATATAATAATAATTCATTACCTAACTACATTGGCATATAACAACATGGCAGCCGACACTCAAGACCTTTAGTGAGACACAACTTTATTGGTGTACCTGATCCAGACCCAGACTGCAAAATCGTTGCAACACATGTTGAACGGAGTTCCATACATAAAGGACAAGAACAGGACTGTTCGAATCGAACTTTGTACAGAATAAAGTTTAATACAAAATTTATCTTCTCGTTATTTACTTAACACACACACACA
>NW_026325388.1:0-241 GCF_001194135.2 Octopus bimaculoides
GAGAAACCAGGAAACCATTCCTGTGCTCCTTGCGGAGTAACGTGGACTAACAATAGCCGCGACATTGCTAATGAAAGTGAAACTATCCAGGAAAATACAAAATAAAGTTGGATGTCCCGGGGAAAGTGAATACATCCGTCCGTCCGTCTATCTGTCCATCAATCCATCCACCTATCCATATCCTCTGCCTCCTGTTCCTGAGATGGCCGAGTCTTCAGGCATTTCTTCCATAGTGGATGTG
>NW_026325389.1:0-555 GCF_001194135.2 Octopus bimaculoides
AAGAAAAATATATTTCGTATATTACAACTGTATATATCGCCACATTCACAGAGGACCTGCCATGGCCATATGCGTTGCCATATCTTCCTATAATAAATAACTTAAAGAAAAGTCTAAGCATTTCTCAGGAAATGCTTCAGCAGTTGTGTTATACATTTTAAAGAATACTTGTAAAATATATTTGTATTATAAGTATTAAGGAAGTTTTGATAAATAATGTTTAGCTTATAGAACGGGCGAAGATATTTCCAGTATACGCCATCTATTTTGATTTTTCAGCCAGAGAAAAGTATCAACATAGAAAAACAGTTTTCAAATTAATAAAAGAAAAGAACATAAAGAAATAAAATATTAAGTAAACTTGTGACACCAAACATTCCGTTACTTAATTTTTCATATATGTTACTTTTTTATGAAACAAATGTACATTGCTGTTAACTCATTTATAAAAATCTACAGGTACGAACCTATCTATTAACGTATACACAGACGCACAGATACACATGCATACATATATATGTGTGTATGCTGTGTCAAACGCTTTCATATATATAT
>NW_026325390.1:0-408 GCF_001194135.2 Octopus bimaculoides
ATAATAAAACGACTACACGTGTTTCATAACCAATTTTCAAATAGAAAAATTTTTTTTATCGATTTTAATCGATTAAAACTATGGAAAATCAATTCTATTCAAAAATATAGCTAATCTTCAGGTCAAAAAACAACAATAATAATAATAAAAGAATGTATATATCAACCAACAATAAATAACGAATGAATGTATGTTTCCATAATCAACCCTACGTCCATTATAATATACGCTAACAGGTATATTATATTCAAAAACCAACTTAACGAATTTTTTCGTTTACAATACAATTTGAACGAAGTTTAAGGTTAAAATAAAAAAAGATAGAATTAGCACAAATTAAACGATGCAATAGTTTAATCTAGAATATTTTATACTAAAAACGTTTATTTAAAAGAAGTCTAGTGAAAA
>NW_026325391.1:0-231 GCF_001194135.2 Octopus bimaculoides
TATATATATGTATGTATGTATGTATGTATGTATGTATGTATTTGTCCAGAAAGACGCCGGATGCGGAGGAGGAGAGAAAATCGTAATTCAGTGAAGGAGATGGAGTGAGAGTAATAGCCCTGACTGAGATGATGTGACAGAAAGTAATAGCAATGAAAGAAAGGAAGGGGTTAAAAAAATCAGCGTTGCAACTCTGTGTGAGTATATGTATGTATATATGTGTGTGCGTGT
>NW_026325392.1:0-229 GCF_001194135.2 Octopus bimaculoides
AAAAAAAAAAAATGCCGAAAGAAAATATAAAAGCAGCTAATATAGTTCAATAATTATCGATTTTATCTACTATCTTGTGATTGTTAATTTAATGTCTCATTCAAGTATATGCCTATTTCTTAAAACATTATACGAAAGTTGTTTGTTATACACAGGGCAAGACTTCCGCCCGTTCCACACCCTTTTTTTCGACACAAACCCCCCTTTTCGGCTGCAGGGAATACGAATC
>NW_026325393.1:0-232 GCF_001194135.2 Octopus bimaculoides
AGATAAAAGGTTCTTGATAAATATCACATGAAACTAGCTTTTATTAGGAGAGATAACAGTCAAAAACACAATCCCTCACACACATACACACACACTGGGAGTGGGATGTCTTGTCTACCAATTCCACTACATTTTCAGTTTCTTCTTAGAACCTTTACAAAACTCAAATTTGAAATACATCATACATACACCAAGTTGGTGCAGTCAACATCAGACATGTAGGTGTTGAGGG
>NW_026325393.1:471-670 GCF_001194135.2 Octopus bimaculoides
ATACATACATACATACATACATACATACATATATGCATGCATTCTTTCTTTCTTTCTTTCATTTTTGGAATTGAATCTCCATGTATATATAAAATCATTAATAATAGTATGTAAATATTGGGTTGGAAGACCCTTTTGGATAGAAAAAGTTGTCGAAGGCTGCCCATGGGACAATAGTAGGATGTGCGTCATGTCTACA
>NW_026325394.1:0-653 GCF_001194135.2 Octopus bimaculoides
ATACATGCATACATACATGCATACATACATGCATACATACATGCATACACGCATACATACATACATGCATATATACATATATAAATACATACATGCATACATGCATACATACATACATACATACATACATACATACATACAAGCATGCATACGGTGAGACGATCTGAAATTTAGGTAAATACCAATGCGACTGCAATTACCTGAGTCACTTTCATATTGTGAACGCTATAAATCATCGACGCATCCGTTGCGAAGAATCAATTCCGAATTGTTTCAAGCGATCCCAATAGTCAAGACTGGTTAAAATATTCAGTTCTGGAGTGGCCGATCTCTGCGGGGCTTCAATTTTGATTATCTCTCTGTTATCAGGTTAACTACAGGGTGTTGATATGCCTTAAATATAAACGACTATATATATATAGTATAAAAGCGTAGCAATAGTTATTTGAGCAGAATGCAGTCATAATCCTTTTATTCCTTTTACTTTCTCGCTGTATTAATTTCGATGATGATATGGGCCTTCTTATCAGGATTTTAATCAGAAACGGTTACTCAAGTGTAAAGAAACTAGGGCTGAGGCGATAGACTATGCTATGCCGAGAAACATTATATACATATATATATATATTAATATATATATATATATATATATA
>NW_026325395.1:0-426 GCF_001194135.2 Octopus bimaculoides
TTTACAAAATGCTAATAAGAAAAAATAGTCATGGAGAAGAAAAATTAATGCAGGTTATTGATTGATATTACATTGATACCTTAGGTTGTGAGCTGGTGAATCGTTGGCATGCCGGGCAAAACACTTAGCAACATCTCATCTGTCTTGGAGTTCTGAGTTCAAATTCTAGTGTGGTCCAATTTGTCTTTTATCCTTTCAGTGTCGATAAAATAATTACCATTTGAGGACTTGGATCATTGTAATTGACTTAACTAACCTCCAAAATTGCTGGCCTTGTGCTGAAATCTGAAACTGATATTACTTTGATTCCTTTGGCAAATAAAGGACACAACTTCAGATATATTTCAGTCTTATTAGACTTTCTAACTAAGGCACAGAACTTCACTGTATTTGCCGAAGTGGTGATGAGAGAATCATAAAAGCACA
>NW_026325396.1:0-453 GCF_001194135.2 Octopus bimaculoides
AGTAGTAGTAGTAGTAGTAGTAGTAGCGTTAACAGAAATTACTTTAGCTTCTGATTAGCTTTTTAAAAATTTCTCTCACAGTATTTATATGGGTCTCAGAGAAATCAACCTCGTTATTCAAATACATTTTAAAATATAAATTAAATTGATTTATAGAAATTATGTCATGCTTACAGTCATCATTTATTATTGCCACCATTGCTGATTGCTTGAAATTGCTAATAAGGTAAGTCTGCACTTTTATTTGAGTAAAAAGGAACTGTAAAAATTAGATTTTTTCGCAGTAAACAGTTTCACTCAACCTAAAACATTACTTCCACACACAACACAAAATAAATATGTTCATAGTTTCGACCATATACAAACTTTATTTCAGGAGCTTATTTAATAAAAAATAAACTCCAAATGCTGCTCCTCCGCCACAAAAATAAATGTATATATATATATATATAT
>NW_026325397.1:0-353 GCF_001194135.2 Octopus bimaculoides
TTTTTTTTTCACGCTTTAGAAATGGCCACTTGTCGCTTGAGGACCAACGCTCCTTGATCTCCTGAACGAATGAAAACATCAGGAAAATTACTGAACTGATCTTGTTGGTATGACTGGTGTGTTCAGGTGCTATAGCTCACGAATTTTGAGCGAAGAATTGCGAATGAAAAGAGGTGAAACAAAATGTGTACCTCTCTTGCTCACGGAAGATCAAAATCAGTCAAGATTGAATGCATATCGTGAACTGAAAGAACTGTTGGAAGTCGATCTGGACTTTTTTTTCGAAGGTCATCATTGGTGACCGAAAGCTGGTGCTACGGAATTTGCAGATGTGAAAGAGATGAGTAAAAAAA
>NW_026325398.1:0-392 GCF_001194135.2 Octopus bimaculoides
TATTTCGTTCATGAGAATTATATTTCCCGTGGTAATATTAACAGTTACTAAGGCGACGAGTTGGCAGATCGTTCTCGTGTCGGGCAAAATACTTAGGTGTATTTCTTCCAATTGTACATTCTGAGTTCAAATGCCACCAGGGTTGCCTTGGCCTTTCATGCGTTTGGAGTCGATGAAATAAGTAGCAGGTTAGCACTGGGGTTAATGTAATCGATTTACGCCTTCCCCAAAATTGCTGGCCTTTGAAACTAATATTATATGCTTCTACGGCGGCGAGCCGGTAGAATCGTCAGCACACACAGAGAAAAGCTTAGTAGCATTTCGTCCGTCTTTACGTTCTGAATTCAAATTGCGGCGAGGACGATTTCGCCATTCATCATTTCGGAACTGAT
>NW_026325399.1:0-271 GCF_001194135.2 Octopus bimaculoides
CCTCCCCCAAAATTTCAGGCCTTGTGCCTAGAGTAGAAAAGAATATACATGGTCTTGTAATTTTCCCATAATCCAAAATCTCTGATCTCTGCTATAAATAATTTTATAACGTACAAAATATATTTCTTCGTGTTTAAAGTTTATAACGTATTTACGTATTTCGAGATTTAAAATTGATAATTAGGAGATTTTCTTAAAAATGATTATATAATAAAGGCGTATGCTTCCCACCCACATGGTTCCGGGTTCAGTCCCACTGCGTGGCACCTTG
>NW_026325400.1:0-307 GCF_001194135.2 Octopus bimaculoides
ACCACCACCACCACTACTACTACTGAGCCTTCTCACTAATCCCTGGTTAACCTACCAACAATCCCTAATCTCAGGTTCCAGCACAATATCCTACCCCTATTACTAGTGATATAACAAGTCCCCACCTACACATCCTACCCTTAATCTACATCTAACCCCATCCTGAGATCCTTACCATGATATCGTACGGTTAATCTACTATTAACTATGTGAGGATGTGTGGCCTACTGGTTAGGGTGTTACGTACACGATTGTTCGATCTTGCAGGCATGAAGTGGATTCGATCCACCATAGCCAAATTTAAATT
>NW_026325401.1:0-429 GCF_001194135.2 Octopus bimaculoides
TTTTTTTTTTTTGCTGTATTAACATATTTATATATATTCCTTTTTAAAAATATTTTTTCATATATATACATATATATATTTCTTATTTTCGTTTGGCATCGCTCTGTCTCATTTACTTGATAAACAGCCAGGCGGTGTAGACTCTGCGACATGTTATCAATTGGGTGGATGGGAAGAATATAGTTCCAGTGGAGCTGGGAGTGAGGGAACAACTTGGTAAAGATTAAAAACGGTGAAGCGATATAAGGGTGGAGTGAAGATAAATAAAGGAGGTTAAATTAATATCATATGATATCGCATCATACCATATTATATTCTATAATATTAAATAAAATTTTATATTATATATAATATTTTATATACTATCTATCATATTATATATCATATTTATATAATATGCATTATATGTACATACATATATATATATAT
>NW_026325402.1:0-217 GCF_001194135.2 Octopus bimaculoides
CACATACATAAGTGTATATACATATTATACACACACACACACAGGTATATAATGTATAGATCTGCAGAGGGAATGTGAGAAGAGTTGAGAGAAAGAATAAAAGAATGAATGAAAAAAGAAAGAGAGAAAGAAAAAAGAAATGGAATTAAAAAAAAAAGGAAGAATGAAAGAAAGAGATGTATTGAAAGAGATCCATTCGAAAGTGAGAGAGGACGAG
>NW_026325403.1:0-234 GCF_001194135.2 Octopus bimaculoides
GTGTGTGTGTGTGTGTGTGTGTGTGTGCGTGTCTTGCGCACACACACATAATGGGAAACAGAATTCAATGAACATATAAAACAGAGTAATTCATATTGTTTATTAGCCGAGAAGTTATTGTTTCATAAATGCTTTGGGAACGAAAATCAAGTCCCTTGAGTCACTGTAGCTTTTCAGTTCATAAATAAACATTGGGTACACGTATTTGTATATACAGGCACACGCATACATGCA
>NW_026325404.1:0-423 GCF_001194135.2 Octopus bimaculoides
ATGTGGTTGGTAAGCAAGCTACTTACCACACAGCCACTCCTGTGTATATACATATATATACAATATTAGATATGTACATATATACACAAGTGTACTACATGAGTACCTATATCTCTAAAGATAGAAGTCAAAAAATTCTTCTGTACCACCGAATAGTCACAAATCTGTTACAGACATAAAAAGGGATTTATCATCAGCCAAAGTCTGCCAGCTAAATTACTACTATCATTCTTCCCCATCATTCCTGCAAAAGTTCGTTTCAAGTGACCAGGAACAAGCGAAATGTGTAAACTATTTATAAATAAATATAGAGATGGTATTATTAAAATGCTATCACAAGTGGCAAGCGAATTATCAGCCGTATATATTTTATTAATTTGCCTGTACGGCAGATAATTCGCTTACCATCCCTATATATATATA
>NW_026325405.1:0-484 GCF_001194135.2 Octopus bimaculoides
GTACGTATGTAAGAACGAACGAACGATCGAACAAACGAACGAACAAATAAACGGACGAACGTACTTACGAACGAACGATTGAACGTATGTATGTACGAACGAACGAACGAACGAACAAAGAACGAACGTAAGAACGAACGAACAAAGAACGAACGGTCGTACGTATGAACAAATGATCTAAGGTAAGAAAGAACGTCCGTACGTAAGTACGTTCGTATGTACGAACGAATAAACAAAAGAAAGAACGTAATTACGAACGAACGAACGAACGTTCGTATGTTCCTACGTACATATATATGAAAGAACGAACGAACGTTCGCACGAACGAACGTTCGCACGAACGAACGGTCGTACGTATGAACAAATGACCGAAGGAAGGAAAGAACGTGCGTATGTAAGTAAGTTCGTACGTGCGAACGAACGAACGAACGAACGTACGTACGAACGAAAGAACGAACGAACGAACGATCGAACGTACGTACGA
>NW_026325405.1:1654-2187 GCF_001194135.2 Octopus bimaculoides
AACGAACGATCGAACAAACGAATTAACGAACAAATGTAGGTACATACGTACGAACGAACGAACAAGCGTACGTACGACGGAACAAATGAACGAACGAACGTACGTACGTACGAACGAACGTACGTACGTACGAACGAACGTGCGTATGTACGAACGAGCGTACGTACGAACGTACGGACCGACGAACGAACGAACGAATGAAACGAACGAACGAACGACCTAATGAACGAACGTACGTATGTACGTACGTACAAAAGAACAAATGAACGAACGTCCGTACGTAAGTACGTATGTAAGAACGAACGAACGATCGAACAAACGAACGAACAAAGAAACGGACGAACGTACTTACGAACAAACGATTGAAGGAACGAACGGACATAGGTACGAACAAAACGAACAAAGAATTGAACGTATGTATGTACGAACGAACAAAAGAACGAACGAACGAACAAAGAACGAACGTAAGAACGAACGAACAATGAACGAACGAACGTACGTATGAACAAATGATCTAAGGTAAGAAAGAACGT
>NW_026325406.1:0-402 GCF_001194135.2 Octopus bimaculoides
TATATATATATATATATATATATATGAATAGATATACATCATCACCTTGATTATATAGGTACGCATATATGGGTGCAGGACATCATAAAACATAAACAACATGAAATACGAAAATTAAGTTGGGTACCCAAAAAACGAGAGAAGCAAATGGAAAACAAGACGCATAACATAAAAAACGACCCTTCATCAGTTGTCCGCTGTCCTACTCCTTATTTTGAGCATGCTTGTTTTCCATTTGTTTCCCTTGTTCTTTGTATACCGAACTTTATTTTCGTATTTTATGTTGTTTACATTTTGTGATGTCCCGTACCCATATATGCATACCTATATATGTATGTATGTACATATATGTATGTATATATGCATAAATATACACACACACACATATATATATGTATATAT
>NW_026325407.1:0-569 GCF_001194135.2 Octopus bimaculoides
CTCTATGGACAAGAAATACAGAAATGAAACTGATTGATAACATACAAACAAACAAAAAACTCAGTAGTTGATGTTGAAATTCCAATGAAGGAGCCTTGAATCTAGGCTAGAAACAGGCTCGATCCCTATTGGCAAGAAATTTTGAAATAAAACTTAATGATCGCATACATACATACATACATACTTACATATTTAACAAGGCTGATAGTTGTGGCTTCAAAGTTGGTGATAATATTCATCGTATTTTCGATAAATAGTCTCCTATACCAAATACGCGACTTGTCGCTTCGAGTTGCGGTTTATGTATGCATAAATATCAATTATGAGAAATTGGGCTTCTCAAAACCAGAGAACGGAAAGCCGATTCGAAGACGGCTGATCCAAGCCATCACTGGAACTGTATAGATCTGTAAAACTATCCAGAATTTTAAACACGGAATTATATGCATGAGAAAACATACATAAAACAAAACATACAACTCTGCACATATAGGCGGAGGAGTGGCTGTGTGGTAAGTAGCATGGTTCCGAGTTCAGTCCCACTGCGTGGCACCTTGGGCAAGTGTCTT
>NW_026325408.1:0-1017 GCF_001194135.2 Octopus bimaculoides
TAATAATAATAATAATAATAATAATAATAATAAATGCCCTGATGCAATACGAGGCACTTGCTGTCGTGGCTTCTGATCTTCATTGACTGAAAGTGTTATCATGTACATTGTTTTGTCTTGGTATAAAAGATGGGCTACAGTAAATATTCTGCTCAATACCACAGATTTTCTTGTCTGTTGTGTATATTGGGCTTCGGATATTCGTACCCCAGTGTCACTTTGATGGCATGCACTGCCCGCTCAAGCAATAATAATAATAATAATAATAATAATAATAATAATAATAATTGTTATTGTACTTGTTTGTTTTGACATTGTTTTGACATTGTTTTGACGTTGTTTGTAAAACATTTTAGACGAGCAAATTCTCTGACTTACGGAACGAAAGCAGCGGAGCAATATAAAAGCAAAAAACAACTGTGAGAATATGAAATGGCTGCAGGATTAAATTGGTTGCCAAAATAATGTTAGAAAATCCTCACCCATTCAGTTTATTTAATATATATTCAAAGAATACGTGTGGTATATTCAATCTATTCACATTCAAAACCACGTAATACTTTATGCCATCTGTATCATTTGTCTAAAATGCAGAAATACCTTTAGTGTTGATGCATAAATGAACTTTCTTTCAATACCTAACTATCCTTTAAGTATATTGCAGTTCCAAGATGTGAAAAATAAATTATTTTAGACAGTTGGTATCTGGAAGTTCCTTAATGAATATTGATGGAAATGTCGCCAATAATGCACCGGTTGCGTTCTTTTATTCGCAATTACGAAAGACTCTAATAGGAATTTATACACTTTACTGTCTCATCGGTTACAAGTTGAATATTTCAATTCATAACACAAACCGAGGATAACACCCACATTAATTGAATTAAAATCTAGAACTTTGTAGATATTACGGTACATGAAGACAATTCATGGCTAAAAGCAGCGAACTTTCAAAGAGGAATAATTATGATGAAACAGAAGGATACCAATGTACTCCAAAAGGTATCGTCTCTTGTT
>NW_026325409.1:0-290 GCF_001194135.2 Octopus bimaculoides
ATATATATATATATATATATATATATATATATATTAAATAGCATACAAGATAAATTGTTTAAATATTGAAATTTTCTCTAGTTCTGAGACCAGTCACTTGGTGGCAAATTGTACCAACTGAAATTTAGAGAGAGAGAGATAACCCTATGGATCAAGAATTTTCCAAACTAAAATACCTCTAAGGAAACAAGACACTTAACGAGACATACATGTTACTGCTCAAACAGATGTCACCAGTGTATCCACATACAAACAAACATACTTGCATGTGCATATATATATATATATAT
>NW_026325410.1:0-244 GCF_001194135.2 Octopus bimaculoides
GATAGATAGATAGATAGATAGATAGATAGATAGATAGATATCAATACACAATGTGTCTCTGTGTGTGTGAACATTCTTAAAAGTGGGCTTTTGCTTATATTCACAAACGCATACATTGTCTGACATAAAAAAAGCCAGGCATGAATGTAAACAAATATAAACGTAAACATGTGTAACGTATGTACATATGTGTCATTACGTACAAGCATACACACACTATACATGCTTACATTATTTCATATAT
>NW_026325411.1:0-225 GCF_001194135.2 Octopus bimaculoides
GTGTTTCGTTAATGAAAAATGTGGCCCCCGTTTTAAAAAAGATCCCATACCTTTCTTTCACTCGACTATACCTCTCTTTTATACGTCATTTCGTAGAAGTACATCACTGTCATGTTTCCTGATCACTGTCAGAGAGAGGTGTACCTCTCTTTACTCATGGCTGTCATTTCTCTCTCTGGCACCCCGTCGCTTACGACGTCGAGGGTTCCAGTTGATCCGATCAAC
>NW_026325412.1:0-627 GCF_001194135.2 Octopus bimaculoides
ATAGATAGATAGATAGATAGATAGATAGATAGATAGATAAATAGATAAGAAATAATATTTTTCTTTTGTCTCTAGAGTGGGATAGTATAAAATAATTTACTATGAAGTGGTAAGTGATCGATAAACGAAAGATAATGAGGAAAATAAGAGAGAGGTGGTGGGAGAGAGCAAGCAAATGAAATGTAGATAAAGAAAAGAATAAGAGAAAGAATGAAAGGAAGTAAGTAAGATAAGATGGAAAGGGAAAAAAGGAAGACGACTGGAAAGAAATAGAAATAGAGAAAAATAGGGAGCGAGAGAATAAAGAGAATAAATAAAGTATACAAGAAAGAATGATATACAGAATGAAAGCAAGAAAAGAAAAAGAAGGAAAGATGGTAAGAAAGAGAAGGCTAACTAATAAAAAATGGAAGATACAGAGAGAGAAACGTTGGAATAATGAAACAATAAAAGTGGAAGGTGAAAAGAGAGAAAGAAGAAAAGCGAGAACGAAAAGGCTGAATCGGTATTTAAGACTGGATCTGACAGGTGCAAGTTGTAAATATGTGTGAATATGTATATCCATATATATATATATTATATATATAGATATATATACATACATATATATATATATATATATGTATA
>NW_026325413.1:0-1669 GCF_001194135.2 Octopus bimaculoides
GCAGAAACTCAGTCCAAGCTGAGACATCGTCGGACCAAAGTTATAGTTTAGATAAATTTATGACCGACTTATTTCCTAGTGTGGTGGGTTTTCTCAGGCAAGTGGTTTCCAGAGTCTTACTCTCATTAGATTCCTGACTACTTTTTGAGCTTTGCTCGAAATCTTCACTTAAAACGCGGAACCTATTGGGTGATAAAGTTTGTTCTGAATGTTCATGTGAGAAGTTATAATTTTTAGTCGTCTTTCTAGGGGTAATCCATTTCTGGGTGGGTGATAGAAAGTGAGTGACTTCTGTGGTTCTTGTAGACATTTGAAAAAAACCTTTACTTTTGGTAAGGGAACAAATTTATTGTTTTCGAGGCAAAATCTTAAATGTCCTCGCAGTTTTGACTGATCAAATAAAAACTTCTCTGGAGCGTTTCCAATGACCAGTTCAAATACATACTCCAGGGCAAAAAGGCCACAATCATATGCGCCAACTTGGAGATTAGTTATGCGAACTTGTTGAACTGCAGGAATTATGTTTATTTGTGTATGTATAACATTGTTATTTGTGTTATTAGTTTCCTCTGAAACTGGTAAGTTCAAACTGTCAAATATAAACATCTCCGAAAAAATTGGTTGACAAAACAAAATGATCGTTCCTGGTGTGAAGAATGAACAGTGTGCGGTGTGGACTATATGTTAGAAATTCCGTGTGAGAGAAAATGGTCGATTGTATTGGAATTTCAGGAAAATTTTCCGCTACGATTTTCAACCCGGCGACAATAAGTTTATCACAAAACATTTGTCCCGAAAGTAAAAACGACTTCTTATATCTCAAAGCAAATGTTCTCAACCAAGATGTTCCCTTGTTCACTGGCTCAGAGGAACGGGAAATCAGTTTTTTTCAGCTTCTTTTCTTTCTTTTTTGTCTTAAGGGTCGAAATTTCCATTTTTTCCAAAGTTCATCAAACAGTTACACAAATATTTCAAACGATTTTTAGAAGAACATACCCTTTCAAGGACACTCAAAAATCCCCTTAATGTCTGCATCAAGCAATATTAATTTTGAACGATAGCGTTCAATAATAGCATCCATTGCTCTCACCAATAAATTTAAACTTTTGAAGCAATGAATTGTCAGGCTTTGATGTACCCATTGATATATCTGATGTTAGACCGTCCGGTATACCTTTTTCTTGTTTGTATGTTTCCAGAAATGATAAATGGCTTTTGATTTTAGCACGAAAACGATTACGTTTTTTAAATGATAGACATGTCATTTTCTCAATTTTTGATTTGTATTTGAATGATATTTGAATGGTACAAAATCCGTTGGCCCAGGATTGCGCTCAACACTGGGGTCTAGCGAAAGTAACAGGGTTGACAAACCAACTGTAAGAAGGAATAAAACGCAAAAGCTATAATTTTCCTTAGACACTCGGCTGCTTTGGTAACTTCCAGAATTCCTATATGTTCCAATTCTTATTCTGTGTACCATAAAAATCAATCATCTCAATTTACTTGATTAAGATATTTTAAAAGGATTGACGCAACTTTTCACAAAGGTAGACAGCCAAGACGAAGAGCGCGATTCGGTTGTAAATAAATATTTTATTGTTTGAACGATATTTCGACAGTAAGTCTGTCTTTGTCGAGTACAAAATAAGACGTGATAACAATTTCA
>NW_026325413.1:2382-3266 GCF_001194135.2 Octopus bimaculoides
TAATAATAATAATAATAATAATAATAATAATAATAATAATAATAATAATAATAATAATCCTTTCTACTATAGGCACAAGGCCTAAAATTAGGAGGGAGGGGGCTAGTTAATTACATCGACCCCCCCAGTGTTTAACTGAGACTTATTTTATTGACTCCGATAGGATGAAAGGCCAAGTTGATCTCAGTGGAATTTGAACACAGAACTTTAAAATTACTGTCACACCCAGAGCATCAAAGGTGTCTGCTCTAAGTTTCTTTCCTCGTCCTTAGAAAAGCATACTGAGAGAGAGAAAGAGAGAGAGAGAGAGAGAGAGAGAGAGAGAGAGAGAGATTACATAATCAGAACATTCTAGTGCATTGTTACTGACAGCATCCAGAGATCACCACGGAATGGGTGTTGATAGCAGATGGATTTCTGGACTAGTGGAACCTATAGCTCCAACGAGAAGCAGAAAACCATTTGCTCCAGTCTGGCCTGACGTTTTCTAGGACAAGGCACGATAGTCAGGCAGTTGTACAAGGTAAGTAGACATTAACCAACTTTTAAAGACAATTTCCTTTCGATCTATTTCTGGGTGACAACGACCACCCTGCTTACAATCTATTTCTTATTTCTTTATTGCCCACAAGGGGCTAAACATAGAGTGGACAAACAAGGACAGACAGAGGAATTAAGTCGATTACATCGACCCCAGTGCGTAACTGGTCCTTAATTTATCGACCCCGAAAGGATGAAAGGCAAAGTCAACCTCGGCAAAATTTGAACTCAGAACGTAACGGCAGACGAAATACCACTAGGCATTTCGCCCAGTGTGATAACGTTTCTGCCAGCTTGCCCCCTTAGCCAGCTCGCCCCCTTACAATCTATTTCTTATTTCTTTA
>NW_026325413.1:3803-5780 GCF_001194135.2 Octopus bimaculoides
CACTCACCCTTTTGAGTATCGGCTAATATATATGCCATGTTCAATACTCAAATCCAACAATATTGAATTGTCGTGAAACCTTATAGTTAGAATGAGAAATTAGTTGATATAAAATTTAAGTCGTAATTCTCTACGACGAAATGATTTGGTTTCTAAATTTCTATAAATGTAAAAAAAAATGTATATAATAAATTAATGTAGAAACTTAATTCCTTTTACTTCTCGTTTCTTTCAATTTGTTGAATTTATTTCTGTATATTAATGAAACTGTATTTTTTTTATGTGTAACGGTCAAAAAAATATAATCTATATCTTCAACATACATGTACGTATGAACGCACGTTCAGCGTCTTGGCATGATACATCATAACATTTACGCAGCCTAAACTAAGAGTTTTGCTTAGTGATAAATACTTATAATTAAGTTATAAGTAACGAGATTATCATTATAGCTTTTAATTAATAAACAATAATATTTGTTATAACTTATGAATGAAAACATTGTAAATAAAGATACAGTATATCGACCTGTTGTAATAACCAACCACATAAAAAAAGATAAAGTTGACCTCAGCAGAGTTTGAACCCAGAATGGACAGACACAAAATACTGCCGAACATTATGTCCAGCATGCTAGTAATTCTGCCTGCTTGCCAACTTAGAGGGATATTTCAATAATGATGTTAAAATATCTACCAAAAATTGGTATTTTCTCCAAGTCAGATTGCCTCAATGAACTTGACAAATCTTGACAGAAAATAGTTCCAAACATGACATTCCTCAATAAAAGACAGATTTATATATAAAAAGTGCTTTCTGTAATTAAAGGTAATGAAATTTTGAGAAAATTTCCAAAAATGTGAAAGGAATTATAACAGAAAACTAAAACTACCTAGAGACTCCCTCATTGGTTTGCATAGGTAACAGTTAAATACTAGAGTCGATTTAATGCTTTAATTGCAAAATTAAATTTCATGGTTATTTCAATAATGACGCTAAATATCTACCAAAAAACAGAATTGGTGTTTTCTGCAAGTCATGTTTCCTCAACAGAAAATAGTTTTAAACAAAACATTCCCCAACAAAAGATAGATTTGAATATAAAAACTGCTTACTGCAGTTAAAGGTGATGAAATTTTGAGTGGATTTATCTGATTTCCACAGTAAAAGGGTTAATATTCCTATAAAACATCCTGGATGTAATTGGAATTATAATAAACAAGACTACTTAGAGGCTCCCTCATTGGTTTGCACAAGTAACAGTTAAGTACTGGGGTTGACTTAATATCCCTATATAAACATCTCAGATATGAAAGTAATTATAATAGATGACTAAAACTACTTAGAGGCTCCTTCGTTGGTTTGTACAAGAAGCAGTTAAGTACTGAGGTTAATTTAATCCTTTAAATGTGAAATTAAATTCTGTGGTTATTCCAATAATGATGTTTAAAATATCTACCAAAAATTAGAATTGGTATTTTCTGCAAGTTGTGTTGCTTCAATAAACTTGACATATCATCATCATCATCATCATCATCATCGTTTAACGTCCGCTTTCCATGCTAGCATGGGTTGGAGGATTTGACTGAGGGCTGGCAAGCCAGAAGGCTGCACCAGGCTCCAATCTGAAAATCTCAACAGAAAATAGTTCCAAACATGCCGTTCCTCAACAAAGGATAGATTTCTATACGAAATTGCTTTCCACGGTTAAGTGTAATGAAAATTTGAGTAGATATCTCTGATTTGTGCAGTGAAAGTGTTAACCAAACCCTTAGACCAGTGACTGAAATTGCTTTTGGTTGGCATGGATTTCTCTCCCCAAGGTGCTGAGTTGCAAGACCCTCAATTTCAGTTCCAATAGACCTGAGAGACCCCCTTCGGTCATGACTGACCATGGGATTGCACCTGTGGGGTAAGTAGAATAATAAGTACTAGGCTTACAAAGAATAATTCCTGGGGTCGATTTTCTCAACTAAA
>NW_026325414.1:0-284 GCF_001194135.2 Octopus bimaculoides
ACTTAATTTATCGACCCCCAAAAGGATGAAAGGCAAAGTCGACCTCAGTGAAATTTGACCACCTACATGTGTATATATGTATAAATTTTAAAAATTATTTTACTGTTTTAGTTATTTGACTCTGGCCATGCTGAAGCACTGCTTTTAGTCAAACAAATTGACCCCAGGACCTATTCTTTGTAAGCCCAGTACTTATTCTATCAGCATCTTTTGCTGAACTGGACGTAAATGAGGGGGGAGACAAACACAGACACACAAATACATACATACATACATACATACAT
>NW_026325416.1:0-961 GCF_001194135.2 Octopus bimaculoides
TCTGTGTTACCATAATAATTCTGCGATAGATAATTCCTAGATAATCGCATTCCAGATATTCATTTGGATAATACTATCTTATAACCTACATTAACATGCATGCCATAATATTGATGATATACTGGTTATAGACAGCAGACTGTATATAGAAGACACACATGATATAGATGACAAACCAGATATAGAAAACATACAAAATGTAGATGACATGATATATAGATTACATATTGGTTATAGATAACATACATGACATAGATACCATGTTAGACGTAGATGACATACTGGAGATAGATGTCCTGCATGACATAAATTGCATACTATATATAGATGATATCTGTATTATAGATGGCATACTAGATATAAATGATACTATATTTATCTATGATAAATAAATTTTAAATGATACTTTAAAACTTTAGGGACCATGTAATTATTTTTTATTCACTGAGAATTTTCAGTAATTTATAATAAATTATAGTAATTTATAATACATTAATAAATTCAGTTATTTATAAGAGTTATGCACTGCAATCAGTTTAAAAGAAACATTATTTCACCCGCTTACATCAGATTTTGGTAAGAAAGACTCAATGCTTCACAAAAACATTGTATGTAAAAGAAAAATATGTGAACACGCATTAGCTGAATAAAGTAACAGCTGTTCACATAGCTAATGGTTAAACAGATCTTGATTCAGGAGTGGTTTTCATCTTTCATAACTATTGTTCTGACAGCGATGACATATCTACTGGATTAAACATTTGACGTGGCTTTCAGGCGCGTAAATAATGTTGCGGTGAGCAAAACGTAGATCAAGGATGAGTACATCCGCTTTAGACATGGCTGGACATCAGTGGCAAGAGAAGTACACTCAGGCAGGCCACCCGCAGGCTGAAACGAGGAGCCGATTGAGAAGGTTCGGCAAATTGCCATGGAAGACTGTGGTGTAACAATCCCGGAA
>NW_026325417.1:0-341 GCF_001194135.2 Octopus bimaculoides
ATATATATGAATTATACGTTTATATGTATGTATGTAGGTAGGTACAGACACTCGTGTTGATAAAGTAGTGTCTGTGCAGAGATTACGAGGACATCATTAAAAAATTATTCTCTAACACAGTTTATCATCGCATCTCTGCTCTTCTCTCTTCCACTTTCTCTTCCTATCTCTCTTTCTCTTTCTCTCTCTCTGTCCCTGTTTTTCTCCTCTTTCTCTTCATTTCGGTCTTCCTTTCCAACCACTCAGTTTGTCTCTCAACCTTCCTCACTCACTCCCTCTCCCTCTCACACCCTCTTTCACTGTTCCCCCTCTCTCTCTCTCTCTCTCTCTCTCTCTCTCTC
>NW_026325418.1:0-344 GCF_001194135.2 Octopus bimaculoides
GGGAGGAAGAGGGGTGAGGATGAAGGGGAGAAGAAGGAAGAGAAGAGGAGAGGAGGAAGGGGAAGGGGGGATGAGTGGGATGAGGAGGAGAAGGAAGAGGTGGGATGAGGAGGAAAAGCAGCAACAGGGGCAGCACTAGTAGTAGGAATAGTGGTGTAGATAGTGTTGATGAGGGTAGCAGGTAGAGTATAATGCAAGAGGTTATTTCTGACAACTTTGTTTCCGGCGGCGACGACGACGATGTTGACGATGATGACGATGATGATAATGATGACGACGACGACAATGATATTGATGATGTAGGAGTGGCTGTGTGGTAAGTAGCTTGCTTACCAACCACATGG
>NW_026325419.1:0-347 GCF_001194135.2 Octopus bimaculoides
GATGATGATATAACTGCAAAGATACTATATTCACACACACACACATAATGGTTATAATGGTATTTATGATAATTGTAATATTGTAGGAATTGATAAAATACCTTATATCCTCGCCAAAATGACTGTATCACAATACATGCCTCTTCGTCACTCCATAGCAAAGATTTTGGTAATGGTACTCTGGAACTGAGATGAGATTGAGAACAGATCAGAACTGGTGTCAGACAGGGAGGAGAAAAACAAGAGGCAAACATGTAAACAACACCATCCCAACAACTATCATCATTACCCCTATCACCTTCCCCACCACCATCACCACCACCAACACCCCCACCCACCACCACCAC
>NW_026325420.1:0-249 GCF_001194135.2 Octopus bimaculoides
AAAATATTTCATTGGTTATTATTACCAACAGTAAGTAAATCTATCACGTTTCAATTATGTCTTCGAGAATAATATATTCTCCATCAAATGCCTGTGTACACTAACACACACGCACACATACACACACATGCACGTACACACACGCACACACACACATGCACATATATATGTGTGTATATATGTGTTTCTGCATATATGTATATATATACATATGTATGTAAGTATATATGTATACACACGCACACACAC
>NW_026325421.1:0-290 GCF_001194135.2 Octopus bimaculoides
CAATAAACACTCACAACGCCCGGTCTGGGAATCGAAACCGCGATCCTCCGTACGCGAGTCCGCTGCCCTAACCACTGGGCCATAGCACCTCCACACAGTGGTATTTACCATGAGAGAAACTCACATAGGCTTTTGGCGCAAAATTCACTCTTCTTTATGCATGCATGTATGTATGTATGTATGTATGTTAGCAACAGGGGCAGTATTTAATGAGAAGTAATATTTATCCCTGTTTAAACGTGGATATTGTGTGAGAACAAACTTTACTGCTGTAGATATTATGAGAGAAA
>NW_026325422.1:0-344 GCF_001194135.2 Octopus bimaculoides
GACTGAACCCAGAACCATGTGGTTGGTAAGCAAGCTACTTACCACACGGCTACTATTATTTTGTAGGTCAGCTAACTGCAAAGAGGGCTAGAAGTAGGGGCCAAAAATCTTGCTCAAATGAATTGAAATATTGAATAGTAACAGCTGAAATAAAAGATGGAATTTTCATGGTTGGAATATCCTTGATTAGAGTTTGGATTAACCAGGGTTAACCTGGGGCTAAACAGCTACAACAAATAAAAACTAAAATGGTTTAATATTTTGTCGGGCTAATACTGTCTTTTACTCTTTTAATCTTTTACATGTTTTAGTCATTTGACTGCGGCCATGCTGGAGCACCGCCT
>NW_026325424.1:0-562 GCF_001194135.2 Octopus bimaculoides
ATTTACCATCTATCTCCTGGACCACGATTTCGAGCTCTAAAGTAGCAAATGAAATAATTTGTTAATTTGGAGCTTTCTTCAGCAGGTACGCCAAGATTAACATAATAAATACGAGGCAATACAGTATATGCCTCGTGCTTATATATTATATATTTTCAAATTCACCGCGCAAGCGCAGTTTTTTCCGGCGGCAAATAAAAATAATAGCGGTATTTCTTCGAAAATTTGACCAAAACGTTATGTGGTCCAGTAGAGCCGCAGTCCAATGTTCGCAACCAGTAAAAAACTAACGATTAACTTGAAGGCTTACCCTCTCAGCAACACTCTGAGGTTAAGCCATTTACATTCCACTGCTACACTCTACTCTCAACTGATTTTCCTTCTATTTTTGATCTTCCTACCTGAATTCTATATATAATGTTTAAATGTACACTGTATCTATATGAATAATATATTGTCTATTGACTAGTTTCTACATGCTAGGTCACTGGTAGCAAAAAATTAAAAAAAGTTTTTCTTAGCCTGATATTTATTAATTATATATATATATATATATATATAA
>NW_026325424.1:1385-2785 GCF_001194135.2 Octopus bimaculoides
GCAAACGGAAACTGAAGGATGAAATATATGCCCAATTCATAAAAGGGAAAACATATCAGATGCCCAAAACTATAGGCACGCAGACGATACGAAAGCATCGCAGAAAATACAGAACCCCAGTGATGTTGCATGCCTGCGGCTGGAGTTGGACTAAATTTACAGATGGGCTGAGGATAATAATATGCAGTTTAATGCTGAAAAATTGCACGCCCTGCGCTACCACCGTCCAAAACTGAATATAAAACTTACAAGGTAGATTGGTCCACAGGGGATTACAATCCCAGAGCCTAAATCAGTGAGGGACTTGGGTATCGACATGAGTGATGATACCCCTTTCCAAGTGCACATTACCAGGATTGCGACAAAGAGCTGGATAGATCCTGAGAACGTTCAGAACCAGAGAAAAGGAAATCACGATGATCCTCTGGAAGACATTCGTCATCAGCTGACCTTGAAGCAACCCAGCGAAGAATCACAAAGAAGATCATCTCATTGCAACAGCTCAGCTACTGGGAAAGGCTGAAACAGCTAAGACTCTACTGCCTGGAGCGAAGGCGGGAGAGGTATGCAGTAATACACATCAGGAAGATACTTGAAGGAATTGTGTCCAATTTTGGCATTGAAAGCTACACCGATGCCAGAACTAATTGACAATGCACAGTGCCAAAGATCCCAGCAATACCATCGCGCTTCAGGACCAGTTACTGGAACAGGCTGGCTTTCAGGGTCCTACAGCTCTTTAATATTCTCCCAGAGAGCCTGAGGGACGTACATAAAGTGGATGTAGGTGTTTTCAGACCAAAACCGAACCTGTTCTCTGATGCACCGCCATTGCTAAACTTTTATTACTGAGATCCTCCTCTAATATATGGCACTTGGTGAGGATTGGAGTTTGATGTAGCTACCCTAATTTGCACCTCTTGCCGTAAGGTAGGTTCATCTGGGACTCTCAACAGGAAGAGATCCAGATTTTATTTAAAAACGCCTACATCTACTTTGTGCAGATTTCTCAGGCTCTTTGGGAGAATATTAAAAAACTGTGGGTTCCTGAAACCCATGCTGTTGCAGTAACTATTCCTGAAACGCCATGGCGTTGCTGGTATCTTTGTCACTATGCATTGTCGTCTCGTTCTGGCATTGGTGTAGCTTTCAAAGCCAAAATTTGGCACAATACTTTCCAGGATCTGCCAGATATATATTACTGCATACCTCTCCCGCCTTATCTCCAGGGAGTAGAGTCTTAGCTGTTTCAGCCTTTCCCAGTAGCTGAGCAGTTGCACAGAGACGATCTTCTTTGTGAAGCTTCCCTGGATTGCTTCAAGGTCCACTATTAATTTCACACTTAATTAGCAAATATATAAATATATGTATAAATACATATATATATAAATATAAATATG
>NW_026325425.1:0-418 GCF_001194135.2 Octopus bimaculoides
AGTCCGCTGCCCTAACCACTGGGCCATTGCGCCTCCACAGTGTATAGAGTACTGAAACAGGAAAACACCAAATATATTCAGTCATAAGAAAACAGTACTAAATCTTCATAGGAACATATGGAATAGACACAGCGTCAAGACATGAAAATTACTATGAGCATGAAGCAAAATAACGAGTGGACACCTTGAAAACTTTGCGTAGGCCTGTGAGCAGGTATCACCAAGATTTTGGCAAAATTTGATGCAGACTCTCTGCTCAACTATATCTGTCATGGCCAATGTGAAGATCACACACTCACTACATACATTCCTCCTAAGCACTGCTGTAAACAATGGAAATGAGCAAGAACGTTAAAACTGTGCGTTAGCTTCGTTACTATGGCTAAAGTCCGGATACTCATTAATGAGACCACGTATA
>NW_026325426.1:0-278 GCF_001194135.2 Octopus bimaculoides
CCACTCACAAGGCTTTGGTCGGTCCAAGGCTATAGTAGAAGCCACTTGCCTAAGGCGCCACGCAGTGGGACTGAACCTGGAACCATGTGGTTGGTAAGCACGCAACTTACCACACAGCCACTCCTGTGTATATATATACATATATACACATAAATATATACACATATATATGCATATATATGCACATGTACATATATGCTTATACACATTCATATATATATATATGGGTGTGAGTATCTGGTTATATGCATGTATACATATTTATGTATGGGTGTGTA
>NW_026325428.1:0-1092 GCF_001194135.2 Octopus bimaculoides
ATATATGTCTCTGTGTGTAAAGGAACTTGACTTGGTAATATTTACATTAGACCACCCTTCCGATGTCTCACACTACGATGGCAAGTTTAAGGAACGCCTTACAAAGATAAAAAAGTACTCACAAACCTAGATCAATGCCTTAATGTACTTCTGATGAGTGACTTCAACTTCCCCAACATTAGATGGCCCGAAGGTGTCATAACCTCAGGACTGACACGAAAAGAATGCAATCAGGCAGAATCTCTGGTAGATCTCACGAAAATGATGTTCAAGGAGCAGACCTTACTTTCCCCAACCAAAAATAACAACATCCTGGACCTCTGCTTTACAAACAATATAGACCTTATCCACAACATAAACCTATCACCGTCTACCCACTCAGACCAAAACATAATAGAACTGTCAACATATGGTCCAAAGCATACAACACTCTTGGATTCCAAGCGCTATCCAACCTGAACTTCCCCAAGACTGACTGGAAGTCCATCAACTAGGAGATACTCCAGCAAAACTGGCTTAAAAGTCTGTCCATGCAAGACACCGACATGAATTTCAATGAATTTATGTCTATAATGCGAGCCATATGCATTAAGTTTGTCTCAGAGAAGAAAGCCACCGCGCACAAGAACATTATACCCCAAGATAGAAGAATCCTAATGAGACGGAGGATAAAGGTCTCAAAGCGCTAAAATAAGGGGCCTAATCGTGGTTTATTGAGGCGGGAGGCTGAGGACTTTTCTTTTTTATCGAAGTACGATAAACTGAAAAAAGTTCTTTTCATATTTCATGGTATGCAACAAGGGTTGTCGGGCATGCGAATAAGAATACAAAAGTAAAGGAATAGAGTAGATAAGATCCGGACAACATATGTTTTAGAGCGAGCGGAACATCGGAAGTGGTAAATATCCAAGCGAGGTGTATCCCGCAGGCTACACTTCAGGCCAAGGATATCTTGATTAAACGAAAGTTTACAACCTCCCTGCGAAAATGTAGAATATCATTTAATCAAGATATCCTTGGCCTGAAGAGTAGCCGACGGTATACACCTCGCTTTGATATTTACCACTTATATATTGTGTGTGCGTGTGTGTG
>NW_026325429.1:0-429 GCF_001194135.2 Octopus bimaculoides
TATATGTATATATGTATGCACAATTTAATTTTATTATTTAATAGACAGCCTGGTGTATCGTTGGTATATGTTTTGCTTAACTAACAACTTTTTTCCCTCCTCCCTCTCTCCCTCACTCTCTTCCTCTCTCTCTCCCTCACTCTCCTCCTCTCCCCGTTAACCATTCTTCACCCTCTTATTTTGATATTGGAGAATTTGCGAATTGTTTTCGTCCCTTTTTTTATTTTAACTTCAAGTAATAAAAACTGTGTTTTCTTTACACAACGGCAAAGTACAATATACACTTAGGTATGTATGTATGTATGTATGTATGTGTGTGTGTATTAATATATAACAACACACAAACACAGATACATATATTTATAACATTTATACATATAAACGTACATGGAATATATGTACACACATAGAAACACACACTCATATATA
>NW_026325430.1:0-230 GCF_001194135.2 Octopus bimaculoides
ATGTATGTATATATGTATACGTACATATTTTTATATGCATGAAGACATAAACACATATAGACAAAGTCTCACACATATTTAAGAGTAAGGCAAAGTAAAAGACAAGATTAGAAACAGAAAAAATATAGATTGAAGTCAGAAATATACAATATATCCATACTTATACAAACATAGTCATATATACGTACTCGTAACCATACGTCCACATTCATATATGCAAACATAGATAT
>NW_026325431.1:0-452 GCF_001194135.2 Octopus bimaculoides
ATAATAATAATAATAATAACTACCACAACAACAACAACAATAATAATAATAAAAATAATAGTAGCAATAATAACAACACCACCAACAACTAACAATAACCACAATAACAATAAAAAGAAACATTACAATCACCCACCACCACCACAAAATCAACAACTATAACAACAACAACAATAATAATGATAATAATAATCGACCGGGATCACAGAAATTCTAGCCGGATATGTAGAACACAGAATTTAGAAATGGACGGTCTTGTTGATCGCCAGTGGAAACCCTGGCTGTTTTATTTTATATGATTTTCTGATATATTTATTTCGTTATTTTTTATTTGCTGTGTTATTTATTGTATTATATTAATTTGAATAAGGAAGTTAAAGCGGGGTGGCGAATATCGTGGGATGTAGGAAGCATAATGAAAAAATACATACACACAAACACGTATATATATA
>NW_026325432.1:0-315 GCF_001194135.2 Octopus bimaculoides
CTTATAGTCACCCATAATTTAAACGGCCATGAACTAGATAAGCTCAGGAACGATCTTATAACTTTCTTCCAAAGGATGGGTTTATGGATCACAGTAGATACTAACCTAAAAAAGTAGATTTTTTAGACGTAAATTTAGACTTGGATTCGAATATATTTAAGCCTTACCGTAAACCAAACGACAAACTATCCTATATCAGCAGAGAATCCAACCATCCGCCTGTTATTCTTAGAAACTTAGTTAGTAACGTAGGTAGACGAATTTCGTCAATTTCTGCAGACGAAGCAACATTCCGTAACGCGGCACCTTATTATG
>NW_026325433.1:0-254 GCF_001194135.2 Octopus bimaculoides
AAACATGAGCAAACCAAAACAACTATTTGCAGTCTTTAAGGAAGCTGACAAATACAAAAACGAAGTCATACTACCTATCAACGATGAAGAAAAAGAAGAAAAAAACAAAAGCTGTAAAGCAACTGAATTCCGAATTAAAACTGTAGCAACAACGGATTATGATAAAACGAAGGCAAGAAAAGCCGCTTGATAGCAAATACTGGGTTAAACTAAACGCAAAATAAATAGACAAAGCAAAATTACAGCAATGGCTG
>NW_026325434.1:0-916 GCF_001194135.2 Octopus bimaculoides
ATGTTAGGTTTCTACAGCTGGATACCCTTCCTAACACCAACCACTTTACAGTGTAACTGGAGCTTTTCTTATGCCACCAGCACTAGTGAAGTCACCTAGTGACATGCAAGATAGGAAAACGAAAACAAAACAGCCCCTTTAACTAAGTAGGGTGAAGAGTTTCTGAGAGGGGAGGTAACTTTATGCCAAGTGCAGATGTGTTGCTATAGAGAAAATACATGGCTACCTCATATTATATAAGGATAGGTAGTTATAGCCGGGAAGAAGATGAAGATGGTAAAGATGGCGTGCTGGAGCAAATCCGTAAGGCACAAGAAGATGAGCATAGGAGAGGATACAGATAGGGGATCAAGAGACAAGGAGGGGTGGGTAGTTTCATAAGAGTAGGAGGTGAGAGTCACAGATGGTTGGAGTTGAGGGTAGAGGTGAATGTAGTGAGTGATGAACAAAGATGGAGTTGTGGATGATGGGAATATCAGTATAGGAGAGTAGTAAGATTAGAGAGATAGAAGTGGCTCAGGGAGGATAGATCAGGATAATATGCTTGGTGCAGGAGCAGTGGGTAGGGAGATGTAGAGGTACACAAGGGTGAGTAAGACATGATGGCAAATACGAGATGATGTTGGTGATGATAGAAAATATGAAAGGCCTTAAAGATGAAGTATAGCAGAAGAGAATGAGAAATAACTGAAGGCACAGAGACAAGGTAATCAGTGAAAATCACATGGGAAGGAATGACAATGAGAATGAGATATGGAAGAGGTTTCAGAGCAGGAGGTAATTGGTAGGACAAAGAACAAATAGAGGTGGGGATGTAATATGTGCTGATTCTGCTCTAAAGTGATTACAACAGCTGGGTAAATTAAAAAATATTAATGAAGGTGAGGTAGAGATCAGGTAGGTACTTTACAATATC
>NW_026325435.1:0-500 GCF_001194135.2 Octopus bimaculoides
GCATATTGATATATTTAAAAAAAAATAATATTAATAAGAGTAAACATAAGAGTAAAAGTAAATATATAAATGATAATGCATATATGTACACAAAGAAGTCTATAGAAACACCTCTAGTTTATACAAAACCCTGAATATGTATACACAGACACACACATATACACGCGTATATATAAAAAAAAAACCCATGCCGGTATATTCAAACGTACATGAATTTTGTATGTTTTGGTTGTTACAAGAGTTTATCAATATTTAAAATATGCTCTAATTTAGGTTAATAAATTACGAAAGTTTAGATAAATAATTTGAATCGTAAATAATTTTAATCTTCTAACGTTTGAGGGAATAATAGTATGTTTTATTAGAACTATTTGAAGAATTTACTTATTATGGGTAAATATGGTAGCGTTTAAAAAAAATTACTGTTATTTGAATGCAGAAAATGTATGATTTTGCCAGTGTTTACATTTGTAAGAATGTTCTATGAAAGTATTTACCAG
>NW_026325436.1:0-712 GCF_001194135.2 Octopus bimaculoides
CATGTGGTTGGTAAGCAAGCTACTTACCTCACAGCCACTCCTGCGCCTACTGAAAAGTATTCAAAAATTTCTATCCTTTTCTTATAATATTCTTCTTAATAATCCTCTGAATAACCCTAAACTTTTACTGTATACAATATAGCAACAATGTTTAAAATATTTTAACTATAGTACTATATGATAAGACTTCCCCTGTTTCATTATCAATTGTCTGCTAGTGGGCGACTCCCTTAATTGTCAGCTAACATCTTGTTTTAAGTTTTCCTTTACCAAACCTCATGATATTGCTTCTAATAAATCTTGATTTTTATGACTATACCAACTATGATTTTTGTCTGCTCCCTCAGCCCTGCCCCTTTGTTCTCTCAGCCTTAGATATACAAGAATTTGATAAACTAGTCCATAAATTAAAACTGACCCCATAAAAACAAAAAAATCAGTGACAGGCAGAGACTGTAACAATGTACATCTTCTTGATGCCTTAGTAGCTTCTATGCTGGAATGAAGACAGCATGTTCCTTGTCTCTCCCCTTAACTTTTTGGAGATTTTAGGTTTACTAATGTGTCCATTTGTTTTAATTTAATTAAATTCTATGTCATTCTATGTGCAGCTGAAGATTGCCCTGCATTTAAATTGATGTAATGATTGCATTGTAAAATTGAATGGAGTTGCATGAAACGATCGCACTGCATTACCTCTGGATATCCTTGT
>NW_026325438.1:0-343 GCF_001194135.2 Octopus bimaculoides
AGGAAAGTCCAAAAGAAAGAAGGAAGACGGAGGACAAAAATCGCCAATAATCCACATGTATTTACCTTCTGGAATATACACATGTATACATATGATTGATGAATAATTGATATATGCTCATTAGTAAAAAAAATATTACACACACACACTTCTATACAGTTACTGTCTAGCAAATCCACTCAAAAGGTATTGGTCAACTCGAGGTTATAGTTTAATGGAGTACGCAACGGAACTGAACCCGAAAGCAAGTGGTTGCAATGTGAGGTTCTTAACCACACAGCCATGACTGCGCCTATGTGTGTGTGTGAGTGTGTGTGCGTGTGTATGAGAGTGCGTGTATGTG
>NW_026325439.1:0-138 GCF_001194135.2 Octopus bimaculoides
CACACACACACACACACACACACACATATATATATACACAGACACACACATACTCATTCTTGTTTCTTTGTCAAACTATTGTAAATGTTCTGTGTTCTCTGTTCCTCTCTGTCTCCAACCTCCTCTTTCTGCTTATTT
>NW_026325439.1:3970-4554 GCF_001194135.2 Octopus bimaculoides
GTGCAGTCATCTCTCTTGCACACCACATTTGATGCTTCTTGTGTCCAAGTTTTCTCTCAGGGTGCTCACAATGTTGTGTATGCACACTGACATTACACATCCAGCAAATCATACTAGCTTCATTTTTTTCAAGCCTACGCATGTCCTCAGCAGTCATGACCCATGTTTCACGGCCATGTAGTATAGCAATTCACACACATGCATTATACAGTCTACTCACAGAGTGTGAGTGTGCAAGAGAGATGGTAGAGTGAACCTGGAACCATGTGGTTGGGACGATAAACTTCTTACCACACAACCATGCCTGTGCTTATGCACACACACACACACACAAATAATGTGTGTATTTGTGAACAAATGTTTAAGTTCTGCAAAACAGTGATGTATTGACATTTCCAGTAAGCAATATGTCCTGTAGATCAGCACTTTTGAAAACTGGTGGGATAAAATATTTTCGACATGGAAAGCCGACAAGGATTGGCAACAGGTGGAAGATCAGATAAAAAAAAAAAAATAGTTAAATAAATCTCCTTACAACATGGAAAAATGAACATAAAGTAAATAAACAAATGTTTCTTTTACAT
>NW_026325440.1:0-793 GCF_001194135.2 Octopus bimaculoides
TAAAGCTTTCTAAAGTAGGAAAAATTCAAATCTAATAAACGTCCGCAAGGTTTCTAAGCCACAAGAGAATATATATATGTTTTTCTTATTACTTTCAAGTATCAAATTATGAATTATATGAAAAGCAAACTTATGTTATTATTTATAAATCAATAACTAAGTGTCAATGTATATTATGTTGGGAGAAATTGATTTGGTACAGGCTTCAAATTAAATGACTTTCATGTATCCGAGCATCTCCGTCGACTACTGTGTTCAAATCTAGCCCGAATACAATTTGCACATTCACCTTCTACGCAAAAAAATAGATGCCAATTTCATTTCCTTCGTAAATTGAAATTGATATAATTATTTATATGTATATGTGTGCGTGTATATATATATATATATATATATATATATATATATATATATACAGTACTTGTGTATATAAGATTGACCAGTGACCGGTCTGTCAATATGCTAGAAGAAGCTCACTTGAAAACACGAGATTCTGTTCGATTATAAGAATATCGGCAATCTGTGCTGATGATAAATAGATACTTTAATTTAGAAGTATTGATTTTGAAACAGATAATCGAGGTATGTACAATTTTCACTGGTCTAGCCCGCCTGTTTTTGCTCCGCTGAATCCGTATTTGAGAATTTCTTAAGTGAGCTTATTCTAGCATATTGACAGACCGGTCACTGGTCAATCTTATATACACAAGTACTATAATCCTTTTAGGACCTCGAAAAAAAAATTTTCCTGAACCTTCTGATTCGTTTAATGTGCTAGTTTCCTGGTATTAAA
>NW_026325441.1:0-297 GCF_001194135.2 Octopus bimaculoides
TATATATATATATATATATATACACATACATATATATATACATACAAATACAAACATATACATACATGCATATACATACATACTCATTCATACATATGCATACATACATGAGTACACGCACATATATCCATACAGATATACACATACATAAACACACATACATACATATACATACATACACGTACATACATATGCATACATACATGAGTACACACACGTATATCCATACAGATATACATATACATAAACATACATACACATACATACAAATACAAACATATACATACACGTACATAC
>NW_026325442.1:0-217 GCF_001194135.2 Octopus bimaculoides
TATTTAAGCATTTTATCTGATCAAATTTATCCTATGGTTGTGGAACGGTTTCCGGAAGGGAACAATCTTTCAGGATGATAATGCACCAATTCACACAGCTAAAGCTGCTACTGAATGGTACGTGGAACATTCTAGTGAAGTTTAACATCTGATCTGGCCACCACAGTCCTCAGATCTCAATATTATTGAACATATACAGTGCATTTTAGAAAAACAA
>NW_026325443.1:0-162 GCF_001194135.2 Octopus bimaculoides
ATTTTCCTTCATCAGCTACCCCCGTTTTAACACCGGCGTTTCGAAGAATTTACGGAAGAATTTACGAAAAAAAACAACAACAGACGAAGACAGGTGGTGTAAACAACAAATGGATGTATTAGTTTAACGCTCGGGAATAGAGAAAGTCTTTGACGTTTCGAG
>NW_026325443.1:172-552 GCF_001194135.2 Octopus bimaculoides
TAAACAACAAATGGATGTATTAGTTTAACGCTCGGGAATAGAGAAAGTCTTTGACGTTTCGAGCCTACGCTCTTCAACTGAAAGTAACACGGAAAGAAACAAGGAGATAAAAAATATAAATGTAGTGGTCAGCGATCTATCATGGCGAAAATGATATATGTTCCTGCCTTTAGGCTTTCCCTTCATACACGCCAGCTCGATTCGTTCTCTGTCGAAAGACGCCTGTTGTTATTTCTTCTTGTTTGTATTCGTAATTGTGTACCATGTTCTCCGTTTTTTGTTTGTTTGTTTGTTTGTTTTGTCTTTGTTGCTGTACACATTCGCTAGCTGTCTTACAAAGGGGTCTAATGCTCTTAGCTTAGACTTTTTTGGGGGCAACC
>NW_026325444.1:0-572 GCF_001194135.2 Octopus bimaculoides
ATATATACGTATATATGTATGTATATGATATATAAGTGTATGTGTGATTTCTAACTATATATGCAAGTATACATATTCATATATACATACCTATATATATGCCCTAACTCTTCGAAACGTTTAGTTTCAGAATGGTGGCAGATTATGAAGGAAACGTTATCTATGTGGCCTGTGTGTTTTCTGTACACTGTTTATCATTTTGTCCATGTTTTTTGCAACGTCCTGTACCCAGATATGCATCTATATATACATGTATATGTAGGTATGTACATTCATGTACGTATATATGCATATACTCACTGTCGGTAGAAAAGTAATAAATTAATAAATATCAGGAAAACAAAGATTTATATGTCTAAGTTTTATATACAGCTTATCATATCTTTCTCTGTCAGTACCTAAACGTATTTCCGCTGCAAACAGGTGCGCACTGCAAGTTGAGCATTGTATTGCAAACCAAAATTCTCAATTTGCAGTGCGCACTGTATATACAACCTGGATATGTAAATCTCTGTTCTCCTGAGGTATATATATATATATAACATATATATATATATATATATATATATATA
>NW_026325444.1:1607-2751 GCF_001194135.2 Octopus bimaculoides
TATATATATATATATATATGTAGAGAGAGAGAGAGAGAGAGAGAGAGAGAGAAAGAGAGAGAGAGACAGACAGACAGAAAGAGAGAAATCAGATGAAAGACTGAAAAAGTACGTGTCAAACACTGAGTGACATATTACATGGCGGAATACAGATGTGTATGCATATGTGTGTGTGTGTGCGTGCGTGTGTGTGCATGTATCAATGCATGTATGTCTGTATGTGTGCTTCACCGTGTGTGTGTATGTGTGTGTGTGCGTGTGCGTGCGTTCGTTAGTGTGTGTGTACATTACATATATACATACATAAACACATTCATATATGCATACATACGTACAGATATGCATACATACGAACAACTGTTGGTCAAGCGATTTTAACGGAAAATCCACATACATACATACATACATACATACATACATACATACATATTTGGAACAGAGGAGCAAAGGTACGTACTATCATAGAGGTCAGCTGCCCTGCGGATATAAATATCTGTGAAAAAATCAAAGAAAAAGACGATATAGAAATGGACAACTGCTTCGAAATTTCCAGATTCTATATCCAGACTCTGAATTCATATTCTTACCAATAATTATCGGATCACTAGGTTTTGTTAGTAAATGCTTAAAGGAGAATATGGATAAACTGGGATTTTCAGAAAAAGAAATTGACTGGCTAATTCGTAGACACTCATACACATATATGTATATATGTATATATGTATATATGTATATATGTATATAACGTCGACCACTAACGTGGACAATTAATGCGCTAGAAATAGATCACATCTTGTGTCTATTAAGACCTAAAAAGTTCTCAACATGAAATATAGCAGCATACCAAAAACGTGAGCGGGCAAGACATTTAAAATCACCTAAAAAAATCATTATTAAACAGGAACCAGGTTTCGGATTTAACAAATTCTTACCATTAGCGCATTAATTGTCCACGTTAGTGGTGGACGTTATTTTTTTAAAATGTACCTTAATCCCCTGAGATTGCAGATAATATTTCTGAATCTCTTTGATTCTTTAAATGTGCTGGCCCCCTGATAATTAATCGATATTAATTAATATATTAATATATGACTAATTACCAGATCTTATAATAATATATATGTATATATGTATATATGTATAT
>NW_026325444.1:3724-4211 GCF_001194135.2 Octopus bimaculoides
ATATATATATATATATATATATATATATATTGTATATTATATAATTTTATGTATACATATATATATTTATATATATAAATATCATATATACAGCATATGTGTGTCTGTGTGTGTGCGTGTTTGTGTCATGCATGTGTTATGTGTATTTGCATGTACGTATATCTACAACAAATAACAATCTTCATATTTATCTATTTATTTATGTATGTATGTATGTGTTTATGTGCGCGTATGTATGTATTTGTCAGTTATGGGTCCTCAGAACGTTACCATAGTTCTATTTGCTGTTAGTAATGTAGGTGGGCCATCGGATCTGGGGGCCTGTATTGCCAAGAACAATAGTGGACGCGAAACCTACAGCAACTTACTGCCCCCGTAATAATCAACGAGTACATATTATTGCTCGAACAAAAAAAAAACACTTCTAGGCTGTACTTCATTCGTGGGGTTATGAACAACTGGCTGATTATATATCCACACACACTCT
>NW_026325445.1:0-752 GCF_001194135.2 Octopus bimaculoides
TAAATGAATCATTCAAAAGAAAAGAAAAAAATGATAAACACAGTGAAAAGAAACAAAAAATAACTAAAATAGCAATATTCGGTAGCATATTAATATAATACAATACAGTAATATTTCCATATTTTGAACTATCCTAATTCACAACACCACGACACTACTAAGATCACAGTTAGCGCACTAACACTACCTAACAACGCTTCCACACAAAACAAGAAATAACTCAGATTTTCATACATAACACTACGACATCAACATGCAACGCTAACACTGTTACGCTACAGTATGCAATAACAGTCACCCAATACACATAGAAAGACGCTACACTGTGTAACACACCAACAACACAAAGCAATGCAATCATATCACCGCAAGCAGAACAACAACAATACAATACAACACATTCATAGAACCATACAATGCAGCACAATCAGCATACAAATAAACGTATTGCAACACAACGAATACTACTATCACAACACCAACGTAGTACAACGTACAGTTGGTATAGTGTATGGTAATGTTGATGGTAGTATTGGTGTGTATTGCATGGCAGTGTTGGTGTTGCTTGTGGTAGTGTTAATGTATGGTGTATGTTAGTGTGTTGTGTATGCTGGTGTGGTGTATGACAGTGTTGACATTTGGTGTACGGCAGTGTTGTTGCAGTGTATATATTATAAAATTTTCTAGATGTGTGATATATGGTATTACTGCTGTGACCTATAGTCGTCTCGGTGTATTGTGTATGATAGTTA
>NW_026325446.1:0-301 GCF_001194135.2 Octopus bimaculoides
TCTCTATATATATATATATATATATATCAGGGACGTTGATGGACTGCCATTATTTTCAATGATTACCATTCTAGTTAATCAGTCAACAAAACTCCCTACTTATTTCATTATATCATAAAGGATGAGTATCTTACACACCCCTGTACCTTTACAGAAATCTCAAGGAAAGGTAGAATTATGATGATATTGCGTGAAGGCAGGATTGTTTGAATTACAGGGCCAGTCCGTCTACATAGTTTCCATCAACAAAATTTCTCTTAAAATGCTTAGGTTGACCATTATTGTAGCAACAGTAAAAAAC
>NW_026325447.1:0-211 GCF_001194135.2 Octopus bimaculoides
ATATATATATATATATATATATATATATATGCTTGTACAGCAATCTATTCCGCCAATTGTCTGCCTGTCCATCCACGCATCAATCCATTTATAGACATACATATCTATCTGATTGCCTGAGCATGTTAATCAAAATATGTACAGATATTAATGAATATAAAATATGTATACCGATGTGTGCCTATGAATATACATATTGATTACATCTATA
>NW_026325448.1:0-262 GCF_001194135.2 Octopus bimaculoides
GTGCCTGGTGTACCCTTATCAGACGGGTAGTCATAATGGGTATAATGGGCCAGTCAGGCGGCACTGGCATTGACCACATCTGGATGGTGCCTTTTACATGCCACAGGCACATAAATAAACAAACAAACATATACTAAATACACAGGCAAACAGAAAACACAGAAGGTCACCAACTTTTATGATCGTGAGGTTGTGAGTTTGAATCTCAGACCGGGCTGTGTGTTGTGTTCTTGAGCAAGACACTTTATTTTCACATTGCTCC
>NW_026325450.1:0-319 GCF_001194135.2 Octopus bimaculoides
CTGCAGTCAAATGACTGAAACAAGTAAAAGAGTAAAAGAATAAAAGAGTACAGAAAACAACAACAGCAACAATAAAAATCAAAGGCAGCGACAACACAAACAACAGAAATAGCAGCCAAATCCCATTCAAGTCACACCTGTCTTGTGAAACTGATTGTCGGTCACGTCTGGATTGTTTCTCAACGTAAAAAATCTACTGAATGACAACTGACGTGTGGCTAAATTAAATCTTCACATGAAGCTGTAGCTACAACTAAAACAAGGACAACAACTAAAACAAGGACAACAACTAAAACAAGGACAAAAAAAAAAAAAAAAA
>NW_026325451.1:0-221 GCF_001194135.2 Octopus bimaculoides
GTGTGTGTGTGTGTGTGTGTGTGTGTACATGTATACATTGCAAATAAAATTGTGAAATTCCCATATTGATGTATAAATCAAATATGAAATAACTTTCATCTAAATATAAGTGGCTGCAACTTGTGAAAAAATATCTTTATTTATTCATAACATAGCATTTCTCCACACACACATACATATATACACATACACACATATATATATAGATATAGATATGTATG
>NW_026325453.1:0-540 GCF_001194135.2 Octopus bimaculoides
ATAATAATAATAATAATAATAATAATAATAATAATAACAACAACAGCATAGAGCGCTACTTTCGGCTAGATCAATACATGATATATCATAGATGCTATGTTTCCAGTGATCAAACTGCCATCAGTAATTCTATTATAGAAACTTAAGAAAGTTAAGAGATTTGCGTTTTGTGTGCAAAAGAAACCCTGCAGCAATATTAATGGACGTACTTAGTTGCCCGCAAGGTAGTAAGCCAGTTGATGACTTCGTGATTAAAAAGAAAACTATATTGGACAAACAATACGACTGTGTTATCGAGATAAGATCTAAACCGGTTAGTTCTAGTATGGAATGGATTACTAGCTTAACTTGACTTCAAACGGTTAGAATTTAAATTGGATTTTGAAATATTAAAAGATATTGAAGATAACAGAATGAATTCTTAAAATAAGAGAGAAGCAAAGAAGAAAAAGTCGGATATAAAGGGAGAGAGAACGAGAGCAAAAGTGAACGTGCAAGATAGATAGATAGATAGATAGATAGATAGATAGATAGATAGAT
>NW_026325454.1:0-285 GCF_001194135.2 Octopus bimaculoides
CTCCAGCATGGCCACAGTCAAATGACTGAAACAAGTAAAAGAGTATACAAGCAAGTAGAAGGACTCTATAAGTCACAGAGCAACCTACAGATTTAAAAGGACAGTATTCCTGAATAAGAACAGAGATAGAACTAGAAGTGACCCTTTAGTTCTTCCTGAATGCTACGAGCATGATAAAACACGCCTAGTCTACAAGTAAAGCATACACAACTCAAAAGTTAATCAGTTATTTTCTATTGATGTGTATGCAAAAATGATGGAAGCTGACAAAACTTCAATTAATGC
>NW_026325455.1:0-290 GCF_001194135.2 Octopus bimaculoides
CGGCCCTGGGAGCCGCAGTCGACGTTCTGGAGCGGCCGAGGGATTCGTTTAAAATATTAAATAAAATGAGAAGGTGGTTAAGGGGAGGTAATTACATGCGACGAATAACTGGAAGTTTCGTCCTTTATGGATTTTTTATTCCTTTGCTTGTGTCAGCCATGCTGGAGAAGGGGCTTTAGTCGAAAACCAGGACTTATTCGGTGTAAGCCTAGTACTTATTCTATCGGTCTTTTAGCCGAACTGCTAGGTTGCAGGAACGTAAGCATACCCACGCCGGTTGTCAAGCGATA
>NW_026325456.1:0-390 GCF_001194135.2 Octopus bimaculoides
GATGAATGGCCTGAAAGAAAATGCGGGAAATATTGAGTTGATTGAGGAGGAGAAGTGAGGCTAATTTATTGATCATATATTTGATGAACTGTTGCTAGAATCCCACACATATCCACAAGCTAAATACGGCTGGATGCTTATGAAGTTCGCTTTGCAAGGCGTCGTTTCGGTTTCAGTCCCACTGCTCAGCACTGAGTCAACCGGTGAGTGAATTTGAGCAATTGCCTAGTGGCATTTTGTCCGTTCTGGATTCACATTTTGCTAACGACGACTTTGCCTTTCATCCTTTTGGGGTGGATAAATTAAGTACCAGTTGCGTACTGGTATCGATATAATCGACTGACCTCCTCCCCAAAAGTTTCGGGCCTTGTGCCTAGAGCAGATATGATT
>NW_026325457.1:0-259 GCF_001194135.2 Octopus bimaculoides
ATCTATCTATCTATTTATCTTTCTATCTATCAGTCTGCTTATATATCAATCAGATTTAATATATGTGCCTTTCTCATAGAATGTCTCTAGGTCTCCCTCTCTCTCTCAACCCTTCTACATTGTTTCCTTCTCGATATACATACATATATGTGTATGTGGATGTATGAGTGTTTGTGTGTGTTCACGTGCGTGTTTGTGTGTATGTGAATACACATATATATATATTTCCATAAAGAAATACAGACATATACATTTACGT
>NW_026325458.1:0-728 GCF_001194135.2 Octopus bimaculoides
TTTTTGTTATATTTCTGCTGCTTTTAAATAAATAAAGTATATATATATATGTGTGTATATATATATGAATGTATACGTACAAATACAAACACACACATACATACGCATGCATGCACACACCAACACAGATACATCACCATCTACGCCTGTTATAGCGACACCATCACACCTGTAAAAATAGCGACATAAGCAATATAATTCTCAACAACATCATTCTCTAAAAACAACAATAACAAGAAGCTATGGTGTTGAAATAATGACAATTCTATTATAACAACCGCCCAAAACAACAGCAACAAAATAAAAGCCACGGTTAACCTCATCTAAGCCAGAACAGACAAGTCCCAGTAACTACCACAACTAATAAAAAAATCCCCACCGCTATCACGACATCACCTCCAATATCATCATCATCACTACTAACCCCACTACCACGACCCCCAACCTTGCTACTGTCGCAGCCGCCAAAATAACAGGGACATCGACAAACGTTGTGAAAGTTTGAATCTGCATTTTCACATCTCGGTTTCCCTAATTATTTCCTAAAATTCAGAGTCAAGTTTGTAGATCAATAATTTAATCAATTAGGAATTAATTAACTTATTTTCCCATGGGCTTAATATTTAACTAATCAACTTCTTATATACATTCTCTGTCTATGTGCCTGACCCTCTGGCACTCTCCCTCACCTCTCTCTCTCTCTCTCTCTCTCTCTCTCTCTCTCTTTC
>NW_026325459.1:0-237 GCF_001194135.2 Octopus bimaculoides
CCATGCTAGCATGGAAAGCGGACGTTAAACGATGATGATATACACACACACACACACAACAGTATTCTGTCAGTTACCATTTACCAAATCCATTCACAAGGCTTTGGTTGGCCTGAGGCTATAGTAGAAGACATTTGCCCAAGATGCCACACAGTGGGACCGAACCCGGAACCATGTGATTGGGAAACAAGCTTTGTACCACACAGCCATGCCTGCGCCTGTATACACACACACACA
>NW_026325460.1:3709-4391 GCF_001194135.2 Octopus bimaculoides
AACATAATCATGCAAATATACATACAGATATACATATGTACATATATACATGCATACAAATAAAAAAGACCAGGTGGTCAGACTCGAGAACTATCTCTCCCTTCCACCCCACATTCATCTTCTCACACACTCTCTCTCTCTCTCTCTCTCTTTCTTTCTCTCTACTTTTCTCTTTCTGTCTTTCTCTTCCTCTTCTTCTTGACAGAACCAGAACTGAGAAGAAATCGGCTAGTTTCCCTTGGCCATTAACGGCTCATCAACAGCGCTTACGTCCATATTAAATACACAAACAAAATTGAAACACAGACAGCGATGGTGGGCGATGGAGAGAGAGAGAGACAGAGAGAGACGGATAGAAAAAAAAAAGAAATACGAGAGAGAACGAGACAAAACTGATAGTGAGAGAGAAATGGAAAGAGAGTGAAAGAGAGAGAGAGATTAATAAGAAAACAACTATTTAGCGAAAAAAATATGAATAATAGGTAATTTCTTTCATATTTAATATGTCTGGTGGACAGAGGAGTACAGAGCGTAAATTACTTTCATTTTACACATCAGTATATTCGCTGGCAACGAGTATTAATTAACTATTAAATGTGAGTATGTATATGTGTGTATATGTATATGTATTTGTACGTATGTAGGTAGGTAGATAGGAGGGTTGGTGACCATATATATATAT
>NW_026325461.1:0-693 GCF_001194135.2 Octopus bimaculoides
GTGTGTGTGTGTGAGTATGCGTGTATGTGTGTGTGAATGTGAGTATGCGTGTGTTCCATGCACGTTTGCACGTGTTTATACATTAGATTATATATGCTTACAAAAATACATGAATGTATGTAGGTATATCTGTATGCATGCTTTTATATATACATCCATGTATTCTTCAGAGACACACACGGCATGTGTCTTCCATCAACGCATCTTAATTGAAGCAGAAAAAAAAAACAGATGTAAAAAAAGAAAGAAAATTCAAAATACATTATTGAAATCTTTTCAGCCACGACAAGGCTTATATGCACAGACAGACAAGAACTCGCACACATACACACGATGACACTCACACACACACGCAAGCACACACGCACACAAGCATTTGTTAATATGCACTGATGTTGAAGAAACAAATTTGCACACACATACACATATGCATGCCAACATACATACATATATACACACACACACACACACATACACACACACACATATGTATATATGTTCCATTTCCAAGAGAAGAGAATCAATTGCAATCTAGATTCCAGGTCAAAATTTGATCAGCTTTTTTAATGCTTAAACAAGATTTTCAGAATATCTTTTCTCACAATTAATATTGATGTTCTTATAAGCTTTCTCAGGATAAAAAGTGAAGCAATGTAGCACAAAACTGTAAATTGCTATGATATATGTGTGTGT
>NW_026325462.1:0-121 GCF_001194135.2 Octopus bimaculoides
GACGTCGAAATGAAAAGTGGTTTTTATCTAGTCTATATTATCCCACTAGAATTCAAATTGAACAGTGCTTGTTTCTAGCCTATATTATCCCACTAGACTTCGAAATTAAAAAGTGCTTTTT
>NW_026325462.1:133-235 GCF_001194135.2 Octopus bimaculoides
TAACCCACTAGGCTTCAAAATGAAAAGTGGTTTTTATCTAGTCTATATTATCCCACGACACATCAAAATGAACAGTGCTTGTTTCTAGCCTATATTAACCCA
>NW_026325463.1:0-258 GCF_001194135.2 Octopus bimaculoides
TCAGTAAGGTGAGGGTTGGCAATAAGTACAGTGAAGAATTCCGGGTAGAGTTTGGGGTCCACCAAGGTTCTGTCCCCAGCTGCCTCCTATTTATCATAGTCCTCCAGGCGATAACAGAGGAATTCAGGACAGGATGCCCCTGGGAGCTCCTCTATGCTGATGACCCTGCACTAATTGCCGAGTCACTATCAGAACTAGAGAAGTTTCGGGTGTGGAAGCAGGGACTAGAATCGAAGGGCCTTAGAGTCAACCTAGCTA
>NW_026325465.1:0-537 GCF_001194135.2 Octopus bimaculoides
ACAACAACAACAACAACATCGAAAAATACATTAGGAATGAGAACCCAGGTTAGAAATTTCCCCAAGACCCCTGATGAAGGCTGGAGGATATATCAGCCGAAACGTTGTGTTAACAACAAACAAGATGAGGACAAATATCCGTCAAATGTAAATAATATAAATAATAAGTTTATTGTTATTAAGTTGATGTTTGGAAAATATATTAACATGGAATTTTGATAAGAGATTTTCATTTAAACCTCTTTAAAACAGGAAGTTTGAGCAACAGAGCAGTCTCCAATTTCAGATAGGTTGGAACCAAAAGGTTAATCAAAGGCTTTGACTATTCTATTGATTTTCTTTTCTGCTCTTTAATATGAAAAACTGAACTGCTTAATTAGTCCTTCTTTGTTTTATGATGGCAAGCTGTGATTTTAGGGAATTTAGGTACTGATTTTTACTGGTTGAGAAATCACATAGTGACTCCCTCATTGGTTCTCATTGGAAGGATGACATTGATGATGATGATGATGATGATGATGATGATGATGATGATGA
>NW_026325466.1:0-576 GCF_001194135.2 Octopus bimaculoides
TGTGTGTGTATGTGAATGTGTGTAAGTGAGCAAGTGCATGTGTGTGTGTGTGTACGAGAGCATGTGTGCGTGTATATGAGCAAGTGTGTGTGTGCATGTGAACGTGTGTATGCGTATGTGTACATGAACGTGTGTGCATGTGAGCGTATATGTGATCAAGTGTGTGTTTGTGTGTTTGTGAGTGCGTCCATATAAAAGGTTTATATGTATGTGTGTGTGTATATTTATGAATAAATCTGTGTGTAAATAAAAATGAAAGTGTGTGTGTGTGTGTGTGTGTGTATTTATATCTGAATATGTGTGTGTGTTCACGCTGGGATGAAAAGTAGGTCGATTCTATATTTCTTATTCAAGAATTATACAGATTCTATGACACTTGCAATACAATACCCCCTCCCACCAAACACGTATGCACCCCACCCCACACACACAATTCTGTTATTACATAATGCAAGCATTTTATTTTGGGTTGTGTGTTATTTTAAATGGCTTATAAACACCTTCCACGCTGCAATTGTTTGAGAAAATACAGTTCTATATTTAAGAGATGAGCAATTATTTACATTATTTACATTT
>NW_026325467.1:0-403 GCF_001194135.2 Octopus bimaculoides
AAAAAAATTGTTAACCGAAAAAGAAAGTCCTACAAAATGTAACGTATTTATATTTATATGGACACAGGCGTCCACACTCAAACATGCGATGTGTAAATATAAAAATTATATTCATACAAAAATACATACGTATACAAACACATACATACACACTCATCAAAATACAAACACTTACACATATATACATATATATTAATAAGTATGAATATAAAATATTATATATGCATATATATATATATATATATATATATATACATATACACACATACATACATGCATTCATATTCCTAAATGTATTCACACACATATGCATATATATCTCTACACATATACTCGTACATATTCATGCGGTAACGACTTTAAATCAAACTTATACTGAAATATACGCTAACGTTCACATACT
>NW_026325467.1:413-606 GCF_001194135.2 Octopus bimaculoides
AACTTATACTGAAATATACGCTAACGTTCACATACTAATTCTCATAAACAAACTATCACTGATATGCTCAAGAGTATACGCATCCCAAAACATCAATAAACCCCAACACATAATTGTATACACATACACACACTTACTTAAGCACATCAAGATTACGTTCATTCACAAAATATTTACATACGAACAATGGACG
>NW_026325468.1:0-384 GCF_001194135.2 Octopus bimaculoides
GGCACGTGTAAAGACATTCGAACGAGATCGTTGCCAGTGCCGCTGGACTGACTCCTATGCAGGTGGCCCATAAAATACACCATTTCGAACGTGGCCGTTGCCAGTACCTCCTGACTGGCCTTCGTGCCGGTGGCACGTAAAAGCACCCACTACACTCTCGGAGTGGTTGGTGTTAGGAAGGGCATCCAGCTGTAGAAACTCTGCCAAATCAGATTGGAGCCTGGTGTATCCATCTGGTTTCACCAGTCCTCAGTCAAATCGTCCAACCCATGTTAATATGGAAAGTGGACGTTAAACGATGATGATGATATATATATATACACACACAAACATATATGTATATATATACATATATATATATATATTATACATACATATATACAT
>NW_026325469.1:0-571 GCF_001194135.2 Octopus bimaculoides
TGTGTGTGTTATAGAAGTAAGTCAATATACTTACTAGAGACAGCATTAGACGTGTAACTGCTCGTAAGTTTTGTTGAGATAGACGTACACTCATATTATCGCTGCTCTGCTTGTATATATAACAGCAAAAACAGTTTGCATGACAACCACGTTTTTAACATGCATACATCAACAATATCGTGTATATAACAATTGCACCAATGGTGTCTATAACTACAGTAACAGTATGTATCGAAAAAAAAAAACATAGGAATAATTTATATCATAATGAAAATGACCAACGGTTTCTGGCATGATATACTTTTTCAGTCATTAGACCGCGGTCATGCTGGGGCACCGTCACGAAGGGTTTGGTCGAACGAATCGTCCCCGGTGCAAATTAAAAAGCCTGGTACTTATTTTATCGTTTCTTGCGAAGCGTAAAAAAATTACGGTGACGTACACAAACCAACACCGGTTGTCAAAGCGTGGTGGCGGACAACCGCAGCACATACGTAAAAACACTCATACATACACACACACGAACACAGATATATGTATTTATATAGGTGTATGTACATATATATATATA
>NW_026325470.1:0-683 GCF_001194135.2 Octopus bimaculoides
GATTGGTTATACTTCTACAATGCACAAAAAATCGATTATTGATCCCCGGTTTTGAACTGGTACTTATTTTATCGACTCCGAAAGGATAAAAGGTGAAGTCGACCTCGGCAGAATTTGAACTCAGAACTGAAGAGGGACGAAATGCCGCTGAGCATTACTGTCTGGTGTGCTAACAATTCAGCTACCTCGCTGCCGTTGCAATGCATAGGATATCTTAACCAAGACAGGTGGTGTTGACAACAAACAGATGTATTAGTTTAACGCTCGGGAAGTGAAAAAGTCTTTAGCGTTTCGGGCCTACGCTCTTCCGCAGAAAGGAACATGGAAAGAGACAGGGAGAGAAAGTAAAGAATGTGTAGTGGCTGGTGACGAACTGGCAGAATCGTTAGCACGTCGGACGAAGTGCTTAGCGGCATTTCGTCCGTCGCTACGCTTTATGTTCAAAGTCCACCGAGGTCGACTTTGCCTTTCATTCTTCGGGGGTCGATGAAATAAGTACCACTTACGCACTGGGGTCGATGTAACTGATTTAACCTCCTCCCACAAGCTGCCCTTGTGGCAAAAATTTGAAATCATTATTATTATTATTATTATTATTATTATTAATAATAATAATAATAATAATAATAATAATAATAATAATAATAATAATAATATAAGGCAACGAGCTGGCAGAGTCGTTA
>NW_026325470.1:1297-2312 GCF_001194135.2 Octopus bimaculoides
GTGTTTTAATAAAAAAGATAATTCATACGATTATCAAAAAGCGTAGCCGCTGGGTCTGCTAAAAATAAAAGGAAATTTCTCTCAAATTTCACATTAATCTCTTGGAATAAGAAGGACATAGCGTAAGATGTGGTGACAGATAGAACAAAAACGAAAAAAGTGGGGAAATGGAATATTTTTCGTCGGAGGTTGGTTGAATGGGAGGCGGGGTGGGGCGAGGCTCAACAACAACAACAACAACAACTGCGTTGATGACGTCAGTGCCAGGACAGACAGTATCAAAGCCAATGTCACCTTCACCATCAGCATCATCATAATCATCATCGTCATCGTCAGCAGCAGCAGCAACATTTGTACCGGCGTCACTACCACCACCACCAACAAACAACAGCAACAACAGCAACATTAAAAGTAGCACTATCACCGTTCCAGCCACGAACACCACAACCATTTCCATCCGTCGTCGTCATCGTCATCGTCATCGTCATCATCAGCCTTCTCATCATCACCATCTGCAGCAGAAGTGGCACTATCATCGCTGCCGCCACCACCACTGCCACCACCACTGCCACCTCCATCTTCATCAGTATCAACGTCATCAACAGCACCGTCATCATCATTACTATCATCACAGCTGCCAGTAATAATCACCGTCATCATCATCATCATCATCATCATCATCATCATCATCATCATCATCATCGCCATCGTTATCATCATCATCATCATCATCATCATCGTCATCATTATTATTATCATCATCATCATCATCATCATCACCATCATCATCGTTATCATCATCATTGTCATTACCATCATCATCGTCATCATCATCATCATCATCATAATCATCATCCTCATCATCATCATCATCATCGTTATCATCATCATCATCATCGTCATCATAATCACAATCACTATCATCATCATCCTCATCATTCTCATCATCATCACCATCATCATCATCATCATCATCATCATCATCATCATCATCACCATCACCATCATCATCATC
>NW_026325470.1:3326-4368 GCF_001194135.2 Octopus bimaculoides
TATATATATATATATATATATATATATATATAGACAGAGAGAGAGAGAGAGAGAGAGAGAGAGAGAGAGAGAGAGACATAAACACATACATGCCTATACATATATATACACAAACACACATATACCATTGCAGATCAATTTGCACAGAGATGTATACATACATATATACATACATTTACACGCACGCTACGGACACACTCACATACGCGCGCACGCACACACGCACACACACATATATATACATATATACGTGTGTGTGTATCCGTATGTGTGGAGATGTGTATAAATGTATGCGGCGATTGAAGTATAGGCATATACGAGCAAAAGTAAATATGCAAATAGGTATGATTATATTGGCATAGATGAATATGTATAATTGTATGTGTATATGTGGGTATATATATACATTATATATATATATTTATACTTGTATATGTAAGCACATATACGTTATATATACACACGCACACACATTTGCACATTGAATCAGAAGCATATATGCATATATATATATATATATATATATATATATATATATATATATATATATATACATGCAGTCATACATACGTAGTCACAAATATACACGCTTCTATGCGTATATAATTAAACTGTTAATTATGTATAATAAGATGTAATATGCATAGCTATGGATACACACACTTCCACACGCGCACGCGCATGAATAAATTCATACACACCCGCCTATATATCCATACAAAGGAATGTACAAACATATATATATACTCTCACCTGTGTGAGTATATGTGACGATGGACACATAAGTGCATGTTCGTGTCTCGTCCTTGTGCAACTGCATACGTATCTATGTGTTTGCGTATATATATATACATATATATACATCACATACATATATATACTCATACAGGGACTGACACATATATATACATAAATATCCATATATATATATTATATATATATTACATATATATACATATATGTATATATATATATACATAAATATCCATATATATATATATTATATATATATTACATATATATACATATATGTATATATATA
>NW_026325470.1:4408-7918 GCF_001194135.2 Octopus bimaculoides
GGTCGGTTGGGGAGACAGTAGGGGCGGAGTTTAAATCACACACGAGAAGAACAAAAAAATTCTTTCATCTTGTGGAAAGGAAACATCCAACTTTTACTGCAGTACAATGGAGGAAGATAGGAATGCTGGGAGATGCGGGTGGGTAGGTGGGGGGAATGTGATAATAATGGTGGTGGTGGTGGTGGTTGTGGTGGTGGTGATGATGATGATGATGATGATGATGACGATGATGGTGATGATAGTGATGATGATGATGATGATGATGATGATGATGACGACAATGGTAGTGGTGGTCGTGCTTGGGGTGGTGACTGTGTGACGTGATGGTGATTTCGATATGACAGACAAGAAGAAGAAGAAAAAGAAGAAGAAATGCAGGAGGACTTCGGGGTGGGGAGAAAGAAAGGGACGCTGCAAAAAGAAAACAACAGAACATTGCAATATAAACGACAAAAACAATAACATCGACAATAATAAAAATAATAATAATAATAATAATGATAATAATAATAATAATGATAATAATAATAATAATAATAATAATAATAATGATAATAATGATAATAATGATGATGATAATAATAACTACAGCCATAAAAATAATAGTAAAAAAATAATATCAATAATAATAATCAATATTATAAATGATGTTGTTCTTATTTTAATTAGTGTTATATAATTATTCAAAAACTCCAGCAATCGTTATTATTATTATTTTTATCATTATTGTTACTGTTATTATTATTATTATTATTATTATTATTATTATTATTATTATTATTATTATTACTATTATCATTATTATTTTATTGCAACTTCTACTACTACTACTACTACTTCTACCACTACTACTATCATTATTATTATCACAATTAATGATAACAACAACAATAAAAACAACAACAGCAATTACAATAATAATAATAATAATAATAATAATAATAATAATCCTTTCCACAAGGCCTGAAGTTTGGGGGGATAGTCGATTACATAGACCCCTAGTACTCAACTGGTATTTGATTTATCGACCCCGATAGGATGAAAGGCAAATGCCCCGGTTATAACTGGTACTACTTTCTGTTTTGTTACTAAATATGCTCTCGTTTTTATCTTCTCATCTTCAGCGCCTCCTCTTCTAACGTTCAATCATGCCTAGTGATATGATGGTTTGGATTGAGATCGAACCTGAACCTAACGCCCTGATAACTGCTACTACTTTCTGTTTTGCTACTAAACATACCCTCATTCTTTACGTCTCATCTTTCTCTCATCTTCATTGCCCCCTTTGTCGTGGGGGTCAGAGTCCTCTAGAACACCTTCCATCGGATCCTGTGAGAAGCAACGATTTCCAGTTGATCTGGCTGTGTCCCCAAGTGAAACCAACCGAGCTCGTGAATGTCATCCAGCCATCTTGTTCACGGTTCGTAAGTGGCGGATAGCGAAACGTCCATCAGATGTGATAGTCAGTTGCGAGATAAACAGGCTCCAACAGGACGAATAAACTACCCCGGACCAAACAGCGGTAACCTAGTAGGGAAGATGGAGCAATGGGCAACAGTGTTACCTCTCAAGAAAGCATTCATAAACCAGCGAATTAATTACGACAAGGCGAGTAAATATCGCCATAAAAACGCCTTGTCTTGACCGGTCGAAGAAAGTGCCAAATTGGTGACTGTCACGAATAAGACCACCAAAACCATTGCTGTGTGTTAAGAGGCAATAAAAGCGTGCTCCCACTCTTGGTATTTCCATTTTGAATTTAAGGTGGCGAGCTGGCAGAATCGTTAGCACGCTGTGCAAAATGCTTAGCGGCATTTCGTCCGTTTTTACCTTCTGAGTTCAAACGCCACCGAGGTCGATAGAATAACTACCACTTCAGTACTGGAGTTGATACCCTGCGCACGTAAGTGAAAGCAGGGTATTGTAGTCGCTCATCTTAATCTGTTTGTCTGTGTGTTTGCAAAATTACTGGAAAACGACTGAACGGATTTTCGCAAAACTTGGCAGAAATACTCATTGGCTGAGTGGCTCGAACTCATTAAATTTTGGTTTGATCATCTCCAAAACTGATGGACTGGGGAATCAAAATGTTTTTTCTTTGTTCGCAAATGCATAATCAATAAGCAGGGTAAATAATTCCTGATGTAATTTTGTTGAACAATGAATTCGTCTGAGAGCCACTCTTAAGCTACTCCTTGGCCACTCCATAGCCACTCCTGAGCCACTCCTGAGCCACTCCTGAGCCACTCCTGACCCGCTCCCAGACGAATCCTGATTCTTCACATTCTTAGTGCGTCTGTGGAACTCTTCACAAAACAACACTTTTTGTTAATACTTCTTTTCGTTTACAAATTATTTTGCTTCAACTTCAAACAACCTTACTTGTATTACAGCACATCTAACTCGTTCCTCTTTATTCATTACCAACCTCTGTCCCCCTTCACACAATTCTCCGCTTCATGTGTCTATCTGCAGCCAGTCATCGCAACTATGACTCTTCCTGGCCTTGACATGACTCGATAAGCTTTCTCCATACTGGTCAGCTTTTCGCTTGAACTCGCCATTTATTATGATCAATTCCTTTCCACTTCATATTCCTTTTTGCTGTATCTTTGAATCTCAGTCTAGGTCTTCCAGTGTTTTTCCCTCTTGCATAGTTGGGAATAAAGGATTTGACAGGGGGAGTCTGCTCTTGTCCATCCTGTGTACGTGTTCCAGCCAACGTAAATTTCTCTCCATCGTAGGAGACAGGCCAGCACGCCATAGGTTCTCTGCATTTCTGATCTTATCAAGGCGAGTAATATTCATAGTTTGTCGAGCTTTATAGACTGCCCAAGTGTCAGGTCCATACAACAGAGAACAAAGTTTCATGTATAAAAGACTAATATTTGACATTGGTCAAAGTTGTCGATGCACAGTTAGGATTTTTCTCGTTCATTTCTGTATAATTATTTTATTTAATTTTTCGCCTAATTCACTATTCCATCAATGCGATGTACACGGCAACTGCTCATATCGTGAAAGCACTTATCAGGATTCTTCGAATTAAATTTGGTCTACAATTATAGGCTTTAATCCATGTAAATCTTGTTTTCACTTTTCACTTTTTTCGATATATTCAATACCACCGAGATGCTGTACACATAAATACATACGCCTTTGAAATAAGTACTAGTCAAGCCCTGGGATCGACTGACCCCCTTCTCCCAATAATTTCAAACCTTGTACCTATAATGGAAGGGATGATTATTATTATTATTATTATTATTATTATTATTATTATTATTATTATTATTATTATTATTATTATTATTATAGACGTCACATAGTATACAAAATCATGAGGTTGTTGATTGAAAATATTGTGTCTACCGGGGGTTTGTGCTGTTTGTCAAGTCACAACAAGGACCTCTATCATTATTATCATTATTATTATTATTGTTGTTGTTGTTAAGATGGCGAGCTGGCAGAATCATTAGCTCTCCGGACAAAAACGCTTAGCGGCATTTC
>NW_026325470.1:10150-10887 GCF_001194135.2 Octopus bimaculoides
ACCCACCCATGCAACTCCCGTACCACCCACTCCCTCTCCCCCACCCACACCCCTTTACACACATTTACTTCCGCCATTTTACTTCATTCGCCCGATGTTTCTTAATTGCTTTGTCAATAAAACGAAATGTAATTTTATCTAATTACCGCTGCGAAAAGCCTAAAAAACAACAACAACAAACATATTAACAACACTCACACACACACACACACACACACACACATATATATATATATGCATGTATGTATGTATTAACTTATGTGTGTGTGTGTATCTACCTTCATACATACACTGCGTAGATGTAGGGACGGTTATTAAAAAATAATAAACACGGATATACAGACTCACACACACGTATGTACATGCATGCACACACACACGTACGTATACGCATGCGCACATATTGCATACAGGAACAGAAAGATATTAAAAGCATACACACAGGCACATACAGACGCAAACACATACATATATTATATATATATATATATATATGTATATATATATATATATGTATATATATATATAAACATATACATATACAGACACAGACATACACACACACACACACACATATATATAGATATAAATATATATTCTTCATTCACGTGGTATTCAGAGTACCAATGGTTTCACGTTGCGAGAAATATGTCTCTCTGCATGAAACCAGTGGTAGTCTGGTTTACCAGCGAATAAAGAATATATATCCACCAAGGGGGGGGTTTCACTATACAATA
>NW_026325470.1:13956-17457 GCF_001194135.2 Octopus bimaculoides
TTTTATGAGGTTGCACTGATCTGGACCGATATATCGTATGGTAGTAGTAGTAGTAGTAGTAATAATAATAATAATAATAAAAATGATAATAATAATAATAATAATAATAATAATAATAATAATAATAATAATAATAATCCATGGATGGAATTTATAAATATGCTTCCCTACGCGCGTTTCAACATTTCACATGTTTGTTACGATAATAGTCCGAGGCTATAGTAGACTATAGTAGGCTATAGTAGAAAACACTTGCGCAATGGGACACTGAACCCGGAACATCGTGGGGCTTATTTTCATTTTCCGCCTACCAAATCCACACACAAGGATTTGATCAGCCCAGAGCAATAATAGAAACATTTTCCCAAAATGCCACGCACAAGAACTGCACCCGAAACCATATGGTTGAGAAGCAAGTTTCTACACCACACATCCACGCCTGCGCATAATTTGTATGTGCTTGTATGCGTTTCTGTGTGCGTGTGTGTGTGTGTGTGTGTGTGTGTGTGTGTGTGTGTGTGTGTGTGTGTGTGTGTGTGTGTGTGTGTGTGTGTTCGAATATCTACATGAAACCTGTTTGCACTTGGCAGAGCTTTTGGTGGGAATGTTCCCCCATTGTTCCTTGCCTTCACACGGACGTATGTATTCAATTACAGAATTATTGTCTTTATTTATTCCAGCGCTGTCCATTCTACGGATGGCATTGTATATTGTTTTAACGACAGCGTTATATCGCATTGGAAAGTAGTATCTTAATGTCATTTGCGGTAAGCTGCTGGTCACATATTTCAATGTCTTGTACAGTAATATGACATAACTGACATTTTCGGTCGCATCTTGGGAGTTTCGTATCTTCACTGACTCTTTTGTTCATTAAGAATTTCATAGCTATCTTCTGTACTGAATTACATAAGCATAACCTCCGAGATATGACGTGATGTAGCGATCACGTGTTCAAAAGAGATTACACTTCCTGTTAATATCAGCGTTATCCTCGAGGCGGCGAACTGGTAGAATCGTTACTACGAAATGTTTGTGGATCTAATTCTTTACGTTCTGAGTTCAACTACCGCCCGGGGTCGACTTTGCCTTTTATCATTTCGTGATTGATAAAAATAAGTTCCGGTTGAGCATTAAGACCAGTATAATCAACTTCCTCTCCTTTCAAAATTGCCAGTCTTGTGCTAATATTAGAAAAGAATTTTAGCATCATTTTCAAATTTATAGAAAACAACCATGCATAGTCTCTTTCGTTGTATGTAGGGCTTCTCCGCCATGATTTTATTGTTGTATTTTCGTCAGGTAATTTTAGGAAGGATTGCAAGCAACATCAACGGTTTGAATGTATTTATCTCATCTCATGTCATTCCATTATCTCTGCCCACTTATTTCTGTAAAGGTCATTGTTGTTGGCACCCTTTTGTCTCGGGAGACAATGGAGTTGCGCATAAACTAATCCAGTCATGTTTTTACATTTCATGTCCTCTCCAGTTTTGCACAGGCCTGGGCTAGATGTAAGAAAATCCTGGGTAGCCCAAACGTCAGCATTCCTCTCTCGACCTTGCTGACGCAGTCCAAAGGAGTGCAGAGTATTATGTTTGGCACCAGCTTGGTTACAGGAGCTGCTGGAAGAGTGTCGAGTCGAACACTAAACCGCCTACGGGGCTCCACTCCGGATTTCTTTGAAGGTTGTCTCCTTTCCGTAATCCTGGATAGGGACCCATTCCGGGTACTGTTAACCGGAGCCAGCTGAGCCCGGGACTCGTGTCGGGCAGGGTCGTCACTTCCTGAAGTAGTGAAGAAAATCGTTACCCACTACCTATGTAAAGGTCATAGAGGCAGACATTTCAGGCTTGCCTTCCGTTGGATGCTGTCAGAAGCAACCGACTCCAGTTCATTTTTCTGGATTCCCAAGCAAAAATATATAACGGGTACCGATAGGTGTATATATATGTTAATTAGACATGTACAGTGTATATGTGTATGTCGAAGTACAGTGCATATGTACAGTGTATATGTACAGTGTATATGTATATATGTGTATGGACGAAGACGAAAACATGCTTGTATTTTTTTTTTGTGATATTACGCTAACGGAACGGAACAGTATGGCTTAGTGGTTAGAGGGTTACATTCACGATTGTGATATCGTAGTTGCGATTCTCAGACAAGACGTTGCGTTGTGTTCTTGAGCAAAGCACTTCATTTCAACTATATATATATATATATATATATATATATATAAAGGCCCTGATATCAAACACAGTGTTAACACCTACGGTACCTTACGGTATGTAAATTTGTAACTCAATTGTATCTATAACCACAGGATTCGTTGAGTATTTAAACAGACTGGCTGCTTGTTTGCATGGGACTGGTCAACTTAATAGGGACACTTCTGGTGAGAATGCAATAAACTTCGAAAATTGATTAACGCTGTTTGTATGTACGTATGTTCTCTTTTATTTGTTCATTATTCACAAACACTTGTACTCTTAAACATAATATTCATGTAGAATCAATATGAAGAAGAGTGTGAAAAAGATCGATAGATAGATAGATAACTGTAGATAAATAGATTAATCACTATATATGTGTGCATGCGTACAAAAATGTTTATATAGAGAGAGAGGGGAAGGTGGCAGTGCAGATTAACACAATAAGGCTATTACTATCTCCATAACAACTAACCTGGATTTTTCCCGTACCCACTCTTTTCTCCGTGCACCTTGTCCTCGATAAAGAAGACTTCGGAATTTGAGTTCAAATTAATTGATCACCATGACGTGTTTTCCGTGTTCATTATCTCTAGATCTCACCTGTTGATTGTATACATACATACAGACATACATACAGGCAGATAGACAGATAGACAGATAGACAAACTGACATGCAAGCAGATAGATAGATAGATAGATAGATAGATAGATAGATAGATAGATAGATAGATAGATAGATAGATAGTGATAGATTGATGAAAATATACATACATAAATGCATACATACATACAAGCTTACATGCAAACATACATACATACATACATGCATACATATTTGTGCGTGCGTACGTGAAATACTTCTTTGTTTCACTGAACTTTTCGCTAAAGGCCCGCACGGTAAAAAATTATTTTCGTTATCTTAACGAAATATTCCTGTTACTAAGACTAAGACATGTATGTGTGTGTGTGTGTGTGTGTGTGTGTGTGTGTGTGTGTGTGTGTGTGTGTGTGAATTTGCGTGTATATTTGTGTGTATATTTGTGTGTGAGTGAGTGTGTCTGTGTGTAACTGTGTATGTATGAACGTAAGTATGTATGCATTGTGTGCTTATGCGAACGTGTGCGTGTGCATATTTATATACATACATACATATATGTATTTTTATTTTATTTTATATTGTATATTGTATATTATATTATATATCGTATATTCCATATTCTATACCCCACATTAGTTCTGCAGGAATATAAATAAAACATAAAAAACAGACAGTGTTGGAACT
>NW_026325470.1:17467-18264 GCF_001194135.2 Octopus bimaculoides
TATATATATATATACGAGTGCAAGGGTGAAGGGACTTAGTGTGCGCATGCATAAGTGTTTGGATGTCAGCGTGTAGAAACAGGTAACCACGAAGAAGAGCAACCCTAAGGGGGATAAGTTAACAATCCTAATGACCTGTATACACAATTCCAGGACATTCTTAATATATAAACAGTCATTCATCATTGGTGACACCACTGTGCCACTGGAGCTCTCAACGGTCACACTAACTGCACACGGAACTGTTCACACTTACTCTCCACACCAAACTTCTTTTCAAATACTCTTACAATCGTACATACATAAATGTATGTGTGATTATGTGTGTGTGTGTGTGTGTGTGTGTGTGTGTGTGTGTGTGTGTGTGTACATACATACGTATAGGTACAAATGTGTATTAACGCAATACAATCCTATACACACACACACACACACACACGCACGTAAATATATATATATATATACGTATATGTGCCTCTGTCTGTGTGTGTATGTATTTATGTATGTATGTATGTATGTATAGATAGATAGATAGATGGATAGATGGATGGATAGATGGATAGATAGATAGATAGATAGATAGATAGATAAGTAGGTAGGTAGGTAGGTAGGTAGGTAGGTAGGTAGGTACAGAAAGTGAGAGTGAGAGAGAAAGACATATATACTTATATATGCTTGTTTATATATGTATTTGTGTGTGTGCGTGCGCGCGCGCGGTTTATATTGTATATGCGCGAGTTTAAATATATACGTATATATATATATATATATATATATATATATATATATATATATAT
>NW_026325470.1:18511-19965 GCF_001194135.2 Octopus bimaculoides
ACACACACACACACACACACACACACACACACACACACACACACACACACACATACACTTATATGACATATACACGCACACACGCGTACTCATATAAATATATACACTCTGTCATCAATGAGTAACTGCAGTCCTCAAGGAATTCAGAACTGTTGGCTCGTTTCATATAATGTACCAGACAGAATGGCTGACAGTTTTTCTCTGTCTGGTGACCATAGTGATAAAGATTGCCAACATTGAAAGAACTTGAGACAGACACTTTACCTCTTCGGCCAAGTCTTCGTACGCTTTGCCAAACTCTTCTTGGAGAGATAAATTATGGAAACATGAATAAGGTGCTGCTTTTTAACCAATCTGCTGAAAATGGTCGACTGTATCGAATATTATCTCTTCGTTAGAGACTAGTCTTAGAATACGTCTTCGGTGAAGTTCTCAAAAGTTTTTTCAGACTCTTCTTGGAGAGAAGGAATATGGTAAAAAATGAAAAATAGATGGTACCGCTCTGCAGTAAATCTGATGAAAAATGTTCGACAGTATCAAGTTTGCTGCCAATGATAGGAACTAGCCTTAGTATTCCCTTCAGCCAAGTCTTCATAGCTTTTGTCCAAACATTTCTTGGAGACAAAGAATGTGGTGAAAATAGAAGCCGCAGTTTTCTAGGAATTCCGCGGAAAAGTGATCGACAGTAATGAGTCGCAATTATTGGGATTACTCTTAGACTCCCTTATGGCAAATTCCTCAAAGACCTTTCAAACACTTTTTAGAGAGAAAGATTATGCCGAAAGAAGGAAGGCACCACTCTTTTTCAGTCTAATTAAAGATGGTCGCTAGTATCTCATGTATGGTCCCTATGTTAGGGACCGGTCCTGGAATACCATCCAGCTAATTTCTCGTGGACTTTTACACGCACTTCTTACAGAGGAAGATTATGGTAAAATAGAAACCACTGCTTTCTAGTAAGAATACCGAAACGTAGTCGATTGTATTGGGTATGGTTCCGATGATAGTAACTAGTCTTTGAATATTTCTTTAGTCGAGTCCTAAAAGATTTGTCCAAACTCTTCTTAGAGACGAAGATTATGGTAAAAAAATAAAAATGCTATTTTCTAATAAATCTTGTGAATTGTGATCGGCAGAAGTAAATATACCCACGTTCCCTTGCCACTACTCTCTCTCTCTCTACCTCTCTCTACCTCTCTCTCTCTCGCTACCTCTATCTCTCTCTATCTCTCTCTCTCTCTACCTCTCTCTCTACCTCTCTCTACCTCTCTCTCTCGCTACCTCTATCTCTCTCTATCTCTCTCTACCTCTCTCTCTACCTCTCTCTCTACCTCTCTCTACCACTCTCTCTCGCTACCTCTCTCTCTCCACCCCTCTCTCTCTCTACCTCTCTCTCTCTACCTCTCTCTCTCTATCTCTCTCTCTCTACCTCTCTCTCTCTACCTCTCTCTCTC
>NW_026325470.1:23397-24019 GCF_001194135.2 Octopus bimaculoides
TCTTGTTGGTATCAAAGATTATAGTATCGGTGGTAGTGTTAGTGTAGCAAGATTTTGTTCTGATAGCAGCTGATGGAATATACGATGATGATGATGATGATGATGATGATGATGGTGAGGATGATGATGACGATGATGATGGCGATGATGATGGCGATGATCATGATGATGATGATGATGATGGCGATGATGATGATGGCGATGATGATGGCGATGATGATGGCGATGATGATGATGATGATGATGATGACGGTGACAACGATGCAGACGATGGCGTGATGGCGTGATGACGACGACGGCAGTGGTGGTTCAAGTGGTAGTAACGGTTGTAGTAGTAGTAGTGGTGGTAGTCGTTATCGTGCTTGTGATGGCAAAGGTGTTAGTATGAAGAGTTAGACGATGGTTAAGCACTCTTGTTGGCGACGAAGATTTGCAGTATTGGCGGCAGTGTTAGTGTAGCAATGTCTTATTCCGATATGACTATTGGAACAATTTCGGGAATAGTTGTGGCGATGACGATGACGATGACGATGATGACGACGACGACGACGTCGATGATGATGATGATGATGATGGTGATGATGTTAGTGGTGATTCTAGTGGTAGTAGAGGTTATAGTAGA
>NW_026325471.1:0-502 GCF_001194135.2 Octopus bimaculoides
AAAAAAAAAAAAAATTAATTTACATAAGATATTTTAAAACTTATCAAGAACATATAACAGTGATATTTAAAAACTAGAGTTAAGTAAAACCAGTGCGGTATTCTAATTGCAGATTTGAGCAACTATTTTAAAGAAATTATTTTTTTCCATTCGTTTCAAATTTTCATTGTCAATTACATTTCTCGTGCGTTTGTTCATATCTCATATTTCATCTTTTGGCTGTTTCTTTTCATTCGATACATTCTGGCAATTTGGCACTTATTTGGATCCATTATGATCACATATTTTTGATAAAGGAATTAGATAAATGGCTTTCGATATATGAGCTTTCACATTGTTTTCATTCCTCTATCTCCCGAACCATTATCTTCATTTATTTACGATATATATTAGAAACTTAACTCAGGGTACTCGAAGAACAACTCTCAGTATCGATTCAAACATAGTCGATTACCTGAGTCAAGAAACAATGTGTGTGTGTGTGTATGTGTACTATCACAGA
>NW_026325472.1:0-264 GCF_001194135.2 Octopus bimaculoides
ATATATATATATATATATTATGTATATATATGTTTGTAAGAAGGTCTGCATGCACATATATGTATTATATATGTGAGTGTATTTCAATTTTTCCCTACAGAATTAATTTAACAGCCTTCAGCTCAGCAGATGTTAATTTGGCCGTCTTGACTTGAAAGGAAAATATATAAATCTCATAATATATACATAACACACGTACATACATATTCACAAGTATATTACACATACACACAAACATGCTACACACATAGTCACACATACACA
>NW_026325474.1:0-839 GCF_001194135.2 Octopus bimaculoides
ATAAATTCAAAAAGGGATAAAACTCTTTTACAAGAATTTTATCAAAAAGCTAGTGTGTAAAAAAATTCATAAGGGAAATAATGCCCTTTATATAAATATAAACATATATATATATATATGCATATAAAGTACGCAGAAAATGGAGAAATATTGATCAATAACAATTGACTTACACCAATTATTATTTTTTAATTCAATACAAATAGATCGTATCCCATCTAACAGCTGTTTCTGCTTCCGATGTTATATGTTATTGCCATTGAAAATTCTAAAAATAATATTTATCATATTTAGTAATACACCCGATTTGGAATGCCCTAAAGCGACACATAAGCAAAATGGTATGATTTAAATACATTAAGCCTTTCATATTCCTCTCGAGGCTCTTCTTCTTTTCTTTTCTTTTATTTTTATATATATATTTTCTTCACTCTTGTGAAGCTCCATGTTCCAGATCGGATGCATTACCAAATGTGATAAATATTATTTTTAGAATTTTCAGTAGTAATACCATATAACATTAGAAACAGAAACAGCTGTTAGATGGGATAAAGTCTATTTTTAATAGCCTTTAATTAAAAAATAATTATATATGTAAGTCAATTGTTGTTCATCAATACTTCTCCATTTTCTGTTTACTTTAAATTTGATTCCTGATAAACTTATGTTTATTTTTGTTATTAACTGTAACCTATGAGCATAATACGCTTTCATATGTATGTCCAGGGTTAACATAAGTAATTATAGCGGGAGTATAACGGATACCTTTATCCTTTAGACGGTTATTCCAATCTCTAACTCTACTAACCTATATAGATAGATAGATAGATAGATAGATA
>NW_026325475.1:0-558 GCF_001194135.2 Octopus bimaculoides
GTGTGTGTCTGTGTGTCTGTGTGTGTGTGTGTGTGTGTGTGAGTGTGTGTGTGTGTGAGTCTTGATAGAATTCTGGAGTTTCCACGGTGTGTAGCGTCGCTTTTAGATAAGTAAGACTTGTAGTAAGGGAAAGGTGGCTTTTAATCCATCACAATTGCTTAAATAAGTGATTGAGTGAAATGGAAGCTGTAGAATTCCAGAACTATGCACTGTCTTGGGTATTCGGTACTTCTACTCTGGATGTTATCCAACAACAAATACATACACACGCGCATGCACACATACGCACACATATACCAAAGGATCAAAGGTTCTTCCAGCGCCATAGGCTCACAAGGCCTATTTCTCGGATTCTTTGGCTTATATGTCCCTCCCCGCCTGAAAGAGACGCTGGACCGCCACAGGATTACCCATTTCTGCCAGCTGAGTGAACAGAAGCAATGTGAAGCGATGTGTTCTGCTCAAAAATGCAAGACATCATGATTCTAGCCTACAATCTTAAGATCATGAGTGCATCACCCTAACCACTAAGCCACACGCCTCTCTTTCCCTCTTTCT
>NW_026325476.1:0-897 GCF_001194135.2 Octopus bimaculoides
ACGTACGTACGTACCTACCTACGTTCGTTCGTACGTAATTTTGTTCCTTCTCACATTTTGTTCGTTCGTTCGTTCGTTCGTTCGTAGGTACGTATGTACGTACGTACGTTCGGTCGTTCTTTTGTTTCTTCTTTCGTTCCTTCGTACGTACGTTCGATCGTTCGTTCCTTCGTACGTTCGTTCGTTCGTTCTTTCATTCGTACGTACGTACGCACTTACGTTTGTTCGTTCGTTCATTCGTTCGTACGTACGTTCGTTCTTTCGTTCGTTCGTTGGTTAATTCGTTCACTCGTACGGACCGAACGAACGAACGTACGTACGTACGTTCGTTCGTTCGTTCATTCATTCTGTCGTTCGTACGTACGTATGTACGTACGTTCGTGGAATCTTAATTTCGTTCGTACTTACGTACGTACGTACCTTCGTTCGTTCGTTTGTTCATTTGTTCTTTCGTTCGCTCGTTCGTTCGTTCGATCTTTCGTTCGTTCTGTCGTTCATTCGACCGTTCGTTCGTTCGTTCTTCCGTTATTTCGTTCGTTCGTTCGATCGTTCGTTTGTTCTTTCGTACATACGTACGTACGCTCGTTCTTTCGTTTGGTCGGACATTCGTACGTATGTACGTACGTACGTACCTACCTACCATTTGTTCGTTCGCTTGTTCGTTCGTTCTTCCGTTCGTACTTACGTACGTACCTTCGTTCCTACGTTCGTACGTACGTTCGTACGCACGTTCGTACGTACGTTAGTACCTACGTTCGTACGTACGTTCGTACGTACGTTCGTACGTACGTTCGTACGTACGTTCGTACGTACGTTCGTACGTACGTTCGTGCGTACGTTCGTACGAACGTACGTTCGTTCTTTCGTTTGGTCGTTCATTCGTACGTACGTACCTAC
>NW_026325477.1:0-551 GCF_001194135.2 Octopus bimaculoides
ATATATATATATATTAATTCGTCCTTAGTCGAAAGACACCTGTTGTTGTCCTGTTATTTGCATTTGTATTCGTGCACCATTTCTCCGTTTTTTTCCGTCCTTCTTTTCGTATACATTCGCTGCTTTCTTCCAAGGAATCTAATGCTCTTAGCCTAGTTTTTCCTTGGGGCTGGCCAGATTGGAGCAATCTCGAGTATAACCAGCCGAAATTGCAAAGATAATTTGGAACTCGACTGACGTCCGTGTTTTTTCTTTCCCTCTATTGTATCATCTGTCTCGATGTTCTGTCATCCCTTTTTTGTATCATCTAGCTGTTTGGATGTTTTACGTTCTTGTCCCATGTTTGTATCCCTTTATATATATATATATGTTGTAGATATATTTGCAGTATTGGTGTATTAATTGAAGTAACAAGTATAGTTTCTGTATAATAAAATGCCCATACGTGGATATGTTAATATATGTATATGAGTGTATGTATGTGTGCGTGTGTGTATAAACATATACACACATAATATATATATATATATATATATATATATATATATATA
>NW_026325478.1:0-542 GCF_001194135.2 Octopus bimaculoides
CAGTTCTTTTATTTGTGTAACTTTCGATGCCAAAGTTTGGGACAATACCTCCGAGGATCTTCCAGATGTATATTATGGCATATTTCTCGTCTACGCTCTAAGCAATAGTCTTAATCTCTTGAGTCTTTCCCAATAGCTTATATGCTGCATAGAGGCTATCTTCTTCATGTAGCTTCGTTGGATTGCCTCAAGTTCTGAGATTAATTTGACACTGGTTGGTGACCATAGCTGAGAGCAATAGTCAAAGTGGCTTAGAACAAGTGTCTTCCAGAGCACCATCATGGTTTCCTGATCTCTTGTTCTAAAAGTCCTTAGAATCCATCCGGTCAGTCGCCTGCGTTTCATTTACAATTTAGCAACATGAACATGAAAGGATGCATGTAAATGCCCAGGTCTCGCACTGTCTCTGCCTCTGGGATTGCAGTCCCTCCAGGTCCAGTGTATTTCATGGGTTCTGCATTTAGTCTTGCATGCTGATAGTCCCGCCTAAAAATAAAACTTTTCAGCATTAAACTGCATGTTATTCTTTTCAGCCCACTTGT
>NW_026325479.1:0-259 GCF_001194135.2 Octopus bimaculoides
CAAAAACTGTAAGCTACAGCAAAACTGATAAAAAGAAAAGGAAGAACAATTCAGATATTCAAAAACTCAACAATTATTATCATTATTATTATTATTATTATTATTATTATTATTATTATTATTATTATTATTATTATTATTATTATTACTATATACTTTTAATCTGCACGTTTGTTACAACCACTCGCCGAGACACACCCAATGTCCTAGGACGAGTGAAGGATTAAAGATGTTACAGTATGACAGAAAGTTTGGAGAG
>NW_026325480.1:0-320 GCF_001194135.2 Octopus bimaculoides
CAATCCACTTCGCCAAACCAATCACAATACCCACCGCCACCATCACCAGTTCTACTAGCGCTACTATCTCACCACCATCATCATCATCATATCATTATCACCACCATCAGCACTACCATTCCCATCGCCAGCACCCCCTACCATCCCCACCCCATCATCGTAATCACCACCCGCTACCAACAACGCAATCACAACCACTACGAGAACCACCGCGATGAAAACCAATCTCACCAACGGCACCACCGCAACCGCAACCACAATGTGCAACGGCAACACCACCAATTACAACGTCACCAAACCAACACCGACAAACATCCACA
>NW_026325481.1:0-427 GCF_001194135.2 Octopus bimaculoides
ATATATATATATATATATATATGTATATATATATCTTGTACTGCTTGTAAAGCAGTGTGGTATACGCAGATAAATAACGATAATAGTTTTCCATATATTAAAAAGTAAATAATTTATCGCATTCTCTTCAGAGCTAATAGGGTATGTATCGGGGCTGTGGTGAAGACGTATATCAGATAAAAGGATTACTGTTTAAGATCTAATTTGGTTCAACTATTATTCTTTGGTAGTATAAAATTTTCTCATGCACTTCACTGGGGCACTTGGTACTAATCAATAGAAGTTATATTACCGATACAATCAACAACTTCGCATTCCTGTATGTTTAGTTGGGTTTGGATTACCATATGTACACAGATATATATTTATACATGCGTATATGTATGTATATTTACGAATCATTATATATATATACATATATATATAT
>NW_026325482.1:0-785 GCF_001194135.2 Octopus bimaculoides
TGTAAATGTTCTACTGTATTTGAAATTAATATGTGAAACCAATACTCTCTTGAACTATTTTCCTTAGCCATATTGCCGATGGTTATATTTACCGATGCAGTTTAACATTTATGCTAAAATTAGACTTTGAGAGTAAAATCACTACATGTTATAAAGTAGACACATACTAAAGTAAAGATTATAAAATATTCATATGTGTGTTATGGTTTTGCAATTCAAACTGTCCTTTATAATAGTTCTTACTGTGTTAAAAACTTCTGTGAGAGAATCATACACTTATGAAGTATACACTAAGTGCACACACTTCAGTCCATTATTCCTCAGGTAGTGTTATCATGATATGACACTTGTCCATGTTTCTACAATTGAATAAAAATAATGAAGAATGCTCACACACATACATACACAAACATACACAAACTTTGCACACACACACACACACACCTACACAGACATGCATGCCCAAAAATCGGTTCTGTTTTTATTTTATTTTTTAAACATTATTAATTGACATTGACACAATAAAACAATGTCAGTTTAGCAAGATAAAAGCTAATGACAAGAGTTTACACTGCCTTATGTGACACTTGATGGACTACTTCATATGCGTTCACATGAGAATTTGATATTAAACTAAAGAAAGGAAAAACAGTTATTGACAGTAAAACAAATTCAAAGTTTCCTTCTCTTAGTGACAATCACACTCTTCCCATTTTCGTATTTGTAATGTTAATTAACAGTTTCATTATGTCAATGAAATTTATTGGCCATGAAGAGAGAATGGT
>NW_026325483.1:0-420 GCF_001194135.2 Octopus bimaculoides
TATATATATATATATATATATATATATAGGGAGAATTCACAAAAAAGAAAGAAAAAAAGAAGACAGGTGGTGTAGAAAGCAAATAGATGTATTAGTATAACGCTTGGCTATTGAGAAAGTCTTTAATGTTTCGAGCCTATGCTCTTCCACAGAAAGGAACACGGGGAGAAAAAAATGTGTGTAGTGGTCAGCGATTTGTCATGGCAAATGCCGGACGGAAGGGTCACACAGGAGAGTTAAGGGGAGATAAAGTAGTAGTGATCCCAAAATGAAGGTGAGAGAATGCTGGTGATCTTAACGTATGCGTGTTTGTATGGAGGTGTGAAAATGTGGGGATGGGAAATGGTCAGTGCTGGTGTGTGTGCGTGGTGGTGTGTTGTGATGTGATATGTTGTGTGGTATGGTGTAGCGTGGTATGTA
>NW_026325484.1:0-347 GCF_001194135.2 Octopus bimaculoides
CACACACACACACACACACACACACACACACACATACATATACGCATATATGTCTGTTTCGGATCATTAGCCTGGATCTTATTCCAGTTTCTAAGGCAAATGAGCAACTGAAAGTATAAGACCACCCACTGGATGGGACGCCAGTCCGTCGCAAAATAAACTCCCATTACGGGACATATTTACAGCTGAAGAGACGAGGATAATCTCAAATGAAGGGCCTTGCTCCTAGACATCTCCAGACATCACTATACCCTCACCTCTCTCTCTCTCTTCTTCTCTGTCTTTCCTTCTCCCTCCCCCTATCTGTATATATATATATATATATATATATATATATATATATATAT
>NW_026325485.1:0-407 GCF_001194135.2 Octopus bimaculoides
TCTGTGAAAGCCATTATTCTTCAGTGCAGCAGTGATGATGTTGTTTGGGGTATCGCCACTAGCAATCGTCCATGCTCGCAACAGAAGATCTAACTCTTTATTTTCCCACTTTGGTGCCATCTTCGTTTTTTAAGCCCAGAAGGGGAGTAGAGGATAGAGAGGAAGTGAAAGATAGCGGGAGGTAGAAAAGAAGAAACACAGAGGGGGGGAATAGGGAAAGAGAAAGGGAGATATGAAGGAAAGAGAGAGTGAGATATAAAGGAAAAAGAGAGGGTGATAGGAGGAAGAGAGGGAGTGTGGGGTGTTAGAGAGACTGAGGGAGGTAAAGGAGGGGGGAGAAAGAGAGATAGAGTGAAAGAGAGGAGGGGAGGAGAAAGAGAGACAAAGGATGGGAGGAGAAAGAGAGA
>NW_026325486.1:0-215 GCF_001194135.2 Octopus bimaculoides
ATGTCATATCAGTAATAAAAATTAAAAAGGACATCTAGTGACCGAAGAAGCGACAATGTTTTACAGCTGTTTCAGCCTAAAGGTGACATGCCTCATTCTATCTATATAACTCCAGTAAAATGGAGTAAATTGCTATATAAATTAAGGGTAAAATTTCCTCTTACTTGCACCCATTTATTGCACTCGGTAAAAACACTAGTGTAATAGTAATTGGG
>NW_026325487.1:0-662 GCF_001194135.2 Octopus bimaculoides
AAAGAACTTCGTTTATCTTAATTTTGAAAAATAAAAGAAGTATAAAAAAATTGCATTAAATATGGGATGACCCAATACACACACATGTATACATACATACATACATACATGCCGACATACATACATACATGCCTACATACATATATACATACATACACTATGTATATACACATATGCATGCATGTGTGTTTATATGTGTTTGTACATTTTTATGTATATATTAGATATACCACACAGCAATGCCTGCACCTATATATTATGTATGTGCATGCACATATATGTATACATATATGAACATATATGTGTACATGAGTGAATCTTATATACATGCATATGCTTACACTTACATTCACATACCTAGATACATGCACAAAAACCGACATATATAGATACATACACATATATAACATTAAATATATACCAAATCAGACTGGTTTCTGGTTCAACCTATGCCAGCATGGACAACAGACGTTAAATGATGATGATGAAGATATTAATGAAGGTAGGGTATAGGTGAAGAGTTGATGATTAGACACAAATATTTGTCAAGTGTTAAAAGAAGTAGTAAATGCTAGCCAGTCTATTTAACAAGGCAAAACTACTACTACTACTACTTACTACTACTACTACTACTACTACTGCTACTACTACTACTACTACTA
>NW_026325489.1:0-653 GCF_001194135.2 Octopus bimaculoides
TAGGTATCATTTTGTGTGTGTGTGTGTGTGAGTGATTGTATGTGTCCGTGTATGTGCGCATATGCATTTGCTGGTCTGTTAGAGTATGCACAGTATGAGGGTCTGCATATGTTTGGGGAAAAACATGTTTTGTTTATGAGCATGCAGTTATTCATATGTATGCATACACACACACACACACACACACACACACACACACATACATACTCATTTATCTGTATACTTATATGTGTGTGTGTGTATATATATTTATATACATATACCAAAATATGCACTTGTATGTATTTATATATACACACACATATATATATATATATATATATACATGTAAATATATATATATATGTATGCATGTAAATATATCTTTTTCTTTTTGTAGTTTCAGTTTAGAGCTGTGGCCACACATGCACATTATATATATATATATATACACATGCATGTGTATATGTATGTGTGTATGTATAAATCCAGTATGGAAAGAAATAAACAGTATGGAAAAGAAGGGAAAAAAAACCCTGAACAAAACTAAAGGAATGCAATAAATACATTTTAACAAAAGAGAGAGGAAGAGACGAGAGAGAGAAAGAGAGAGGGGGAGGAAAGGAGGGAGACGAGACACACACACACACACACACACACACACACACACACAC
>NW_026325490.1:0-498 GCF_001194135.2 Octopus bimaculoides
GGTAGGTAGATAGAGATAGACAGACAAAGACACAGATAGTATGACAGAGACAGACAGACAGAGAGATGCAGACACAAGTGAAAGTAAAATATACTGGAAGGAGGCAGGCGACTGATCTAATTCATAGATAAACAGTTCATGAGAGATTAGCTACAGATACATTGTCTTCGGCTGGGACTATCTCCCGTGCTCACAGTTACACACACACACACACACGCGCGCGCGCGCGCGCGCGCACAAAACAAGCACACAAATACATACACACACACTGTACACATGCTAGTATACACGCACACGAACACACCGTAACACGCGCGTGCGTGCATGCATGCATGTACACGCACACATAGATGTGCATAGTGGCAGACACACACATGGGCAAATTTACACACGTTCACACACTCTATCGATCCTATACACAAGATGAGATTCATGATCGTAACCATGGTCATGACGATGATAATGATGATGATGATGATGATGATGATGATGATGATG
>NW_026325491.1:0-202 GCF_001194135.2 Octopus bimaculoides
AAATCAACAAAAAAAAAAAAAAATAATAAATAAATAAATAAATAGACTTATAAAATTTAAGTAAACAATCAGTAAAATACTTTGTAAACAGTAAAAAAAATAATAATAATAAAATTGAGAAAAAGAGAGAAAAAGAAATTCATATGTAGAGAAATATATATATTACTCTTTTACTTGTTTCAGTCATTTGACTGCGGCCATG
>NW_026325492.1:0-375 GCF_001194135.2 Octopus bimaculoides
GTGTGTGTGTGTGTGTGTGTGTGTGTGTGTGTGTGTATTATGTGTGCATGCGTGAGTGTACGGATATATTTGGAAAAGTAGAGAGCGAGAGAGAGAGAGAGAGAGACATGCATAGAAAATTTTATGTCTATAAAGCCACGCATGTAATATATGCATTTCAAATATATGTATAGATCCGTTTATAAAAATATTCTATATACATCTATGCGTCTGCGCATGTCTAAGAGTGCTCAAGCATTTCATGATATACCTATATAAGACTAAATATATATTTGTGTATGTGTGTGTATCGATGAATTCTTGAAACTTGGTTATTTTCCCTAAAACTATATATTTTATATACATATATATACATATATGTTTATATATATGTAT
>NW_026325492.1:1410-1913 GCF_001194135.2 Octopus bimaculoides
ATATATACATATATATGCGCAGGAGTGGCTGTGTGGTAAGTAGCTTGCTGGCTTACCAACCACATGGTTCCGGGTTCAGTCCCACTGCGTGGCACCTTAGGCAATTGTCTTCTCTTATAGCCTCGGGCGGACTAAAGCCTTGTGAGTGGATAAATATATATATATATATACACTTCGTTTTTTACATAAATAGATCCAACTTACACAGAGTACCAATAACAGAGAAATTTAAACTTGTGGAAGATGATATTATAAGTCCAACAGCTGTTGCTGGGGGCTCGGTGATTTATAATAATGTTGGTATATTTAGTCTATCACAAAACGCGGCCGAATGGGTGCATTTAACATAGGGTGAGACGAGCCACCGTCATCAGGGCAAAGAAGATCTTTCATTCAGGTCTTAAAGCATGGAAGTTCAAAGATGGAATGATTGAATGAGGTGAGCTAAGTGTATGTATGTATGTATGTATGTATGTATGTGTGCACACATGTATGTATATATG
>NW_026325493.1:0-255 GCF_001194135.2 Octopus bimaculoides
GTATATATGTATACATCTATGTATGTATGAATGTATGTGTGTGTATATGTATGCATGCATGTATGAATGTATGTATGTATGTATGCGTGCATGTGTGTGTGTTGGTGTGTGTGTGTTGGTGTGTGCGTGTCTAACACATGTGTAAACAACAAGTGACCGGCAAATACAGATCGATCTCCCGAACGGGGAGTCATGATTGGCACCCTGTATGAAGAGTGAGGTACGGCGTCAATGTATGAAGAGTGAGGTACGGCG
>NW_026325494.1:0-257 GCF_001194135.2 Octopus bimaculoides
TCTCGCAGAGCTACGGTACCAGGCCTGTAACGATGGGGTTTTTTCACACCACCAGTTGCCGGGGCACTCTTCCTGGCAGCCTTAGTGGCAAGTTGTTTACGAGGAGCCTTTCCTCCGGTAGATTTACGTGCTGTCTGCTTTGTACGAGCCATTCTGATGTCAATACAATAATAAGCGCCGAAAATTGGCACGCTTTATATACACTCCGGTCTGGGCGCTAAAGTGTTATATACAACAAGCGCTAAAATCTTCACACA
>NW_026325495.1:0-239 GCF_001194135.2 Octopus bimaculoides
TATCAAAATTTTACACTTGCTTTGTTTGTATGAGTATTTGTATACATACATATATACGCACGTGTATATGCCTGGATTCATAAATATCAGTACAAATATACATTTATGCATACATGCTTGTCACCATGCATGTATATGTACATTCACGCACACGTGTGTATAGTCACACTACTATGTGTGCCCACAAACACATACATGCATATATATGTTGCTACATATATATATATGTATATATATAT
>NW_026325496.1:0-337 GCF_001194135.2 Octopus bimaculoides
CTAATAAACCGGATATTATTATAAAAGATCAGACAAAAAGGATGTGTTTAATAATTGGCATAAGTATTCCTTGCGATCATAATATAGCGGCGAAAGAATTTGACAAGATCAGTAAATATAAAGACTTGCTAATAGAAATTGAAAAAAATGTGGCATCTAAAGCGATTACCGTACTAGTGATTGTAGGATCTCTAGGAATGATAAAAAAAAAGTACTGAAACCTATTTGAAAATGATACCAGGTCTACCATCTCTACAGGAAATGCAAAAAATCGTGTTAACTGGAAAGACTTATGTACTGAGAAGAGCATTATCGCTGTGAAAACAACATCCATTCA
>NW_026325497.1:0-378 GCF_001194135.2 Octopus bimaculoides
TATATATATATACATACATTCATATATATATATATAATTTATACATACATACTCAAACCTACAGACATGCATACATATATGAACATATATAGATACATAGATAGATATATACTTGCATACATCCATATATCATTGATATATACATACATATAAATGTACATACACACACATGCATATACCCACCCACACACATACATATATATATACACACACACATACATACAACCTACTGACAGACATACGTACATTCATCTATTCATCCATACACATATAATACATACAACTATACTAACATACATACGTACATCTATCCATCCATACATACATTCATCCATTCATCCAGCCAGCCATACATACATACATACATACATACATACA
>NW_026325498.1:0-332 GCF_001194135.2 Octopus bimaculoides
GTTTATATTTCCAAGGTTTCAAATTTGTATATTTAAAAGGATAGAGACTTACAACACTGCCTATTTTTTTCCATTTATTTAATTATTTACCATTCGATGTCAACGTTTCTGTGCTCAACTCTATCCAACGACTGATCCGTTGGATGTCTGACGTTTCGCACTTCCTCAGGAATGGCTTCCATTAGAACAAATGACCAAAAACACAATTATCAATCAGAGCAGATTATTAAAAAATATTTCACTATACCGTTCTTTCCGCCATGCTGTCTTGATTATATTTTGATTTTTAATAATCTGTTCTGATCGATAATTGTGTTTTTGGTCATTTGTTC
>NW_026325499.1:0-335 GCF_001194135.2 Octopus bimaculoides
ACACACACACACACACACACACACACACACACACACCGATAGTAACACAAATACTTTGCACTTAAAACGAGAGTATTTATCTGTGAAACAGTTTAGGAAACACATCAATGGAATATAGAAACACTGAAATTGCAAACCCAAAATAAACATATTAATATGCGAAAGTAACTTACACAGAATGACAGGTTGAAATTCCATCAAGGTACATGCACAAAAATATATAATTTAATACATTAACTTCGATATATTTTCCACGTGTCATTTCATTTAAGTAATATGTATATCTATATATATATATGTATATATATATATATATATGTAGATATATGTATATA
>NW_026325500.1:0-760 GCF_001194135.2 Octopus bimaculoides
CGGAAAACCACGGAAACTGACGGAAAATGTTAAAAAGTAACGGAAACTAACGAAAAGTAACGGAAAATGTCGGAAAGTGACGGAAAATGTCGGGAACTAACGGAAAATGTCGGGAACTAACGGAAAGTGACGGTAAACAACGGAAAATGTCGGAAACTAACGGAAAGTGTCGGAAACTAGCGGAAGGTGACGGAAACTGTCGGAAAGTAATGGAAACTAACGAAAAGTAACGGAAAATGTCGGAAACTAACGGAAAGTGACGGTAAATAACGGAAAATAGCGGAAGGTGACGGAAACTGTCGGAAAGTAACGGAAACTGTCGGAAAGTAACGGAAGGCGAAAGAAACTGTCGAAAAGTAACGGAAACTGACGGAAACTAACGAAAAGTAACGGAAAATGTCGGAAACTAACGAAAAGTAACGGAAAGTGACGGTAAACAACGGAAAGTGTCCGAAACTAACGGAAGGTGACGGAAAGTGTCGAGAACAAACGGAAGGTGACGGAAAGTAACGGAAACTAACAGAATATGTCGGAAAGTGACGGAAACTGTCGGAAGGTGACAGAAAATGTCGGAAGGTGACGGAAGGTAGCGGAAACTGTCGGAAGGTGACGGAAAGTAACGGAAAATGTCGGAAACTAACGGAAAATGTCGGAAGGTGACGGAAACTGTCGGAAAGGGACGGAAATTGACGGAAGGTAGCGGAAACTAACGGAAACTGTCGGAAAGAAACGGAAAATGTCGGAAGGTGACGGAAGGTAG
>NW_026325501.1:0-563 GCF_001194135.2 Octopus bimaculoides
ACATACATACATACATACATACATACATACATACATACATATATCCACATACACATGTATGTATATATGAGGTGGTGTATATGTGTGTGTATATATATATATAATAATACAAGATAAGATTAAGTCGACCATTGAGATTAAAGACGTTAGTAGGCGTATGAATTTGACGCCATTCCTGCAGTCATTTCATATTTGGTTCGTTCGTTTGACATTAAAAAAAAAAAAAAAAAGAAATCATTTACTTTTAATAAAGTCACATTTGTAACAATCTTATTTGAGAATCTCTGGTACCTCCAGATAGTACGACATTGTTTGTGAAATATGTGTAACAATGTCTTAAAGCAAATAGAATTGTGTTTGTATATACACCCGTTTTGTTTTCTGAAAGTGTGTCGTGTACGTCTATGTACGTCTTGGAATAAAACTGAACTACTTCCACGCTAAAATGACAAAACCAAATCTCAGCCACTGGGCTACACACTCCTGTTAGTCTGCCCAGCATCTAAACCGAGGGTTACTCTTTTACTCTTTACTCTTTTACTTGTTTCAGTCATTTGACTGCG
>NW_026325502.1:0-249 GCF_001194135.2 Octopus bimaculoides
CATACTTACATCTACATGTGTATATAGATGCATATCAAGGTACAAGACGTTAGAAAAATGAACTAGAGACAACGGAACGAACACATAGGGAAACAGATAGCCACTTGGAATTATTCCTTTATCAGCTGCCTCTATTCTAAATAGGCATTTCAGATAGATAGATAGATAGATAGATAGATAGATAGATAGATAGATAGATAGATAGATAGATAGATAGATAAAGTTATGTTATATTCTGTTAAGAGAGTA
>NW_026325502.1:405-1754 GCF_001194135.2 Octopus bimaculoides
ATAGCTTTTAGGAAAAGAACCATGGTTCATGAACTCATTGATGAAAATCCACTGACAAATAGAAAAATTAATAAGTAAAAGTACAATAAGTAAGTATAATATAATACAAAGTAAACATCATAAGATAATGATAATAAAACGACTACACGTGTTTCATAACCAATTTTCAAATTGAAAGAAAATTTAAATCGATTAAAATCGATTAAAACTATCGAAAATCAATTCTATTCAAAAATATAGCTAATCTTCAGGTCAAAATACAACAATAATAATAATAATAAAATCATGTATATATCAACCAAGAATAAATAACAAATGAATGTATATAAAATACTTATTATATTAAGATAGAAAAGTATTGATAAAAATATCAAAATTATAAACATTCTATAATCAACCTTACGTCCATTATATAAGTTAACAGGAATATTATATGCAAAAACCAACTTTAACCAAATTTTTCGTTTAAAATACAATTTGAACGAAGTTTTAGGTTAAAATAATAAAGATAGAATTAGCACATATCAAAATGAAGCCCTCTCGTATATTTCTCGTAAAGATTACATATACAATTGCCAATAGTGTACTTTGGAAAGTAACTAATAATATATCACTTTGTATCGTAGTTAATGTCCCTGTGTTTCAAATCCTATATGCATTTACAATGATTCGCAAAATTGCTTTTCATCCTGAGTACATGTTGGTGATAAGGTCTAACATGGCTGAAAAGTATCTGGCTCTCTCGAAAGCTACTGCAGAAAATCCATGTATCCTGGTGTAGGAAGTTAGTAAGCTTTGAGTAGGAATAAAATCAACTTTCAGGAACAATAATAAATTACTGGCATAGAAGATTATAGGTTTTTCCCATATCGAGGTTTCAGTATCTGAAAAAAGTTTTTCTATAGTTCAGGTTTTGCAGCTAGGTTTGATATGGATGCAAATAAAAATCTAATTTGCTGGAATGTAGCAGGTAAAATTTAATCTGTGTGTTTCCGAGCGGAGTGAAAAAAATATGTAATTATGTCTTTTATCTTTTACTTATTTCAACTATTAGACTGCGGCCATGCTGAGGCATTAATGTAAACTTTTATTTGAATGAATCGATCCGAGTACTTATTAATTTTTTGAAAGCTTGGTACTTATTCTGTCATTTCTTTTTGGCGAACCGCTACGTTACGGAGACACAAGCACGCTAACACTGGTTGTCTAGCGGTGGTGGGAAAAAACAGATAGAAAGGCATACATATATAGATATACATACATACATACATACATGCATATATATATACAGACATGAATATATATATGTGTGTGTGTGTGTATATATATATATATGTATTTATATACCT
>NW_026325503.1:0-201 GCF_001194135.2 Octopus bimaculoides
AATGGATGCGTGGCGTTCGATCATATAATAATATAAATAATATATATATAAATATGTATATATACACACATATGCCTGTATGTATGTGTGTATGCAGGTATGTATGTATATATGTATGTATATATGTATGTATATATATGTATACACATACTCATATATATGCATATGTATGTGTGCGCGCACGCATAAGAATTAATATAA
>NW_026325504.1:0-238 GCF_001194135.2 Octopus bimaculoides
ATAATAATAATAACAACAACAACAACGACAATAATAATAATAATAATAATCCTTTCTACTGAAATTTTGGAAGAGGGGAGTAGTTGATTACATCGACCCCGGCGGAATTTGAACTCAAAACATATAGATGGACGAAATGCCGCTAAGTATTTCACCCTGCGTGCTCACGATTCTGCCACCTCGGCACCTTTATTGCTATTATTATTATTATTATTATTATTATTATTATTATTATTAT
>NW_026325505.1:0-534 GCF_001194135.2 Octopus bimaculoides
TTTACTGAGGTGGAGGCACAATGGCCCAGTGGTTAGGGCAGCGGACTCGCAGTCGTAGTATCGAGGTTTCGATTCCCAGACCGGGCGTCGTGAGTGTTTATTGAGTGAAAACTCCTAAAGTCCCACGAGGCTCCGGCAGGGGATAGTGGCGAACCCTGCTATACTCTTCCACCACAACTTTCTGTTTCTGTTGTGCCTGTAATTCAAAGGGTCAGCCTTGTCACACTGTGTCACGCTGAATATCCCCAGAGAACTACGTTAAGGGTACACGTGTCTGTGGAGTGCTCAGCCACTTGCACGTTAATTTCGTGAGCAGGCTGTTCCGTTGATCGGATCAACTGGAACCCTCGACGTCGTAAGCGACGGAGTTCCAACAACATTTTTACTGAACCGTGATATCGGCCTTAAATGATCTTCTAACATTACTTGACATGTCTGTATTGATACGGGAAAGTAGCTGTATAGAAGTGAAAGTTCATAACAGCAGTTCCCTTCACCTCCGCCTAAATATCGGGTTGGTTTTTAGCCACAGCA
>NW_026325506.1:0-355 GCF_001194135.2 Octopus bimaculoides
AGGCGGCGAGCTGGCAGAATCGTTAGCACGCTGGGCGAAATGCTTAGCGGCATTTCACCCGTCTTCACATTCTGAGTTCAAATTCCGCCGAGGTCGACTTTGCCTTTCATCCTTTCGAAGTCGATAAAATAAGTATCAGTTGAACACTGGCGTCGATATAAATCAACTCATCCACACCTCCCCCAAGCTACCCTTGTGGCAAAAAAAAAAATTGAAATAATAATAATTGTTATTATTATTATTATTATTATTATTGAGTGAGAGAGCAGTGCATGCCATCAAAGTGACACTGGGGTCAAGTATATGAAGCCCAATATACCCATCATGACTACCAGTCTGATAAGGGTACACCAGG
>NW_026325508.1:0-212 GCF_001194135.2 Octopus bimaculoides
TATAACATAGCTGCACCCTCGTTACACGAGAAAAGTCGTTGCCAAAAACTTATTGAAATCATTCATCATTGATGCTATGGGGGTGCCTTTGTATGACTTTTGAGCACAGCCACAGTTTTACACATTTTATTACATACTGTACAGGTGTGCTGGCTGGAGAATCAGGTGCCAACGTATGTACTCTCTTAACATGTCTTTTCAGAACTCCAACT
>NW_026325509.1:0-255 GCF_001194135.2 Octopus bimaculoides
CTATCTATCGTTCTATCTATCATTCTATCTATCTATCGTTCTCTATCTCCATCTGTCTATGTCTGTGTATCTACATCATTCTATCTATCTTTCTATCTATCTTTCTATCGGTCTATCTATCGTTCTATCTATCGTCCTATATCTTCATGTGTCTGTCTCTGTATATCTACATCTGTCTATCTACCGTTCTATCTATCTATCTATCTATCTATCTATCGATCGATCGTTCAATCTATCTATCGTTCTCTATCTCCA
>NW_026325510.1:0-346 GCF_001194135.2 Octopus bimaculoides
TTACACCACCTGTCCTCGTCTGTTGTTATTATTTGTATATTCTCCCATAACTATTTACTGGTTCCTTTAAAAATATTAATAATTAATTTTTTGTTCTTAATACTTACTATTTTTAATATAATCCTGTTCTATATTATTATTGCATTACGATATTTTGATTAGGGTTTGATCTGCTGCTTTATTCCGTTTAACGAGAAATTAATCAGTTCCTTTAATTACACGTCTTTATTTATCTCTTCTGATTTTCGTCCATCTTCCTATTTTTCATGACCCACTTCTTGTATTTGTTCTATCTACCTTTCTCTTTCATGTTTTCTAACTCATTTTTTCTTCTTATCATCTCAAT
>NW_026325511.1:0-228 GCF_001194135.2 Octopus bimaculoides
GGAATTGAAAAAATGTGTTGTTCCCTGTTAAATTATACAAAATATATAAAATTTTCAAAAGGGGTGTAGACTTTTGCAAGGCACTGTACTTGAAAAGCGACAGTGAAATTCTGTAATATTCTTATCTCGAATACACCGATAATCCAAGTACAGTAAAATATTTGCGGTTTTGGCTCGGTGAGAATTTAATACCATCAAATTTTGCACTCTCATGTTGCTTACTCTGTG
>NW_026325512.1:0-736 GCF_001194135.2 Octopus bimaculoides
CCTACGTAAATATAATTCTCGGTTATCGTACTTATAATGCATTTGTACACAATGGGACTTATTTCTGCAGTTGCACCTAGTGGAGCTATCAACCACACCTATATTATTACTAATATCTCTATTATTATTGTTACAATTATTTACACTAATATTATTTATCCTATCATCAATTCTACTATTAGGTATATTTTGATCATTTCCATCATTATTTAACTCGTTTCCTGATGTGCTATCAGTTAGAATTATTCCTCCAACATTAGGCATATTGATATTATATGAACTAGATCCCTGGTTTCCATTATTTTCATTGGAGTTGAGCCCATCATCTACTTCAATTAAACTCTCAACATCAATACTGCTGCATTCTATTTGTTGGTTAAAATTATGGTTGGCAGGACTAAGCATATTATTATTATCCTCATAATTTCCATTGCCACTGTTATTTCTACTTCTATTTATATAATTATTAGTAATATTACTATTGGCATTTGTTAGATTATTATTTATATTCATATAACCATATCCACTATTCTTAACTTCACTATTCTTAACTAACCTAATGTTCTTTTTGTTTAACCCTTCCGTTACTAACCCGGCCGTAGCCAGCCAAAAAATTTTTTGGTTCATAAGACCAACCCGGCCGTAGCCGACCGAGAGTACCCATTGTTATTTAAATGTATATTCAGACCCAAATCTCGTTAGTACATTTGTTAAAACACCTGATTTCACTTTGCAA
>NW_026325513.1:0-241 GCF_001194135.2 Octopus bimaculoides
TAACATGTGTGTCTGTGTGTGCGTCATGTATACAGAATAATAGACAGGCCTTCATGAGAACAAAATGTATGTGTGTATGTAGACATAGATATATGCGCATGTATTAAGAACATATAAGGATAGCAATAAGAAGAAAGTGAAAGAGTCTAAAGCCATCGAAGTGAGAAGTAATTTCATAGACACAAGAAAACTAATACCAGTTCGTAGTCAATAGTACACGGTAGTTGAAATACTGTATCAA
>NW_026325514.1:0-253 GCF_001194135.2 Octopus bimaculoides
AACTGGGACCCTCGACGTCGTAAGCGACGGAGTGCCAACAACAACAACAGAACTAATTTGGATCGACAAGCGATTTAAGTTTAATACGTAATGGTTATTATTTAGCCGTAGGTCAGTCCGAATCAAACACACACTCATACTCAGCGTGTCAGAAATGTTTGGTTTCTGAATACAGTCGCTTGATCTGCGAAAAATAAAAAAAATAGCGAAATGTTCCTATTTCAAAAGAAAAGAAAGAAAAAAAGGAAACACA
>NW_026325515.1:0-248 GCF_001194135.2 Octopus bimaculoides
TTTTAAACCCAAACCAAATGATAACAAAGGAGATCTACTGCGAGCAGCTGGAGCGGTTTAAGTCGGCGCTAGAAGAAAAACGATCACCTTTGGTTTCAAGATGAAAGGTGTTCTTCCATCAGGATAATGCTCGGCTACATAAAGTGAGGATGACATTCCAAAGAATGGAATAGTTTGAATGGAAAACAATGCCCCACTCACCATATTCGCCAGATATTGCCCCATCTGATTATCATTTATTCCACAGT
>NW_026325516.1:0-438 GCF_001194135.2 Octopus bimaculoides
GACAGACAGACAGACAGACAGACAGACAGAGTAGCTAAGTAGCCAGTCGTTACCGAGCAATTTTTCACAATAGAATGGGGGTTTTTCTTTGTGTTTTTTATTTTTTTTCCATTTCAGGCCATGTCTTCCTCGACAGGTAGGCCTCTTGCTCTGGCCGGATTTCTTCCTTATTTGGAACAATTTATAATGTCTCAATGAATGAAAGTTTTTGTTTTTTCCATTTGGTGCAAAGATGTAAAGATTTTTCTCATTTCCTACTCTTGAACCTCCAACGTTAAGCAGGGAGAAACAAGTAAAAGAAATTTAAAAAAAAGCATGTTTCCATACAGACATGCGCATGTACATGCAAAACTCATACATACACATGTATACACACACGCATACGTAAATATATACATACATACATACGGTCATGCATGCATGCATACAAACATACAT
>NW_026325517.1:0-280 GCF_001194135.2 Octopus bimaculoides
TCGACATCCTTAAACAACCCTTCTTCAGGGACCATTTGAGCAGGATGGGCGACTGGACCTGAAGAAAATTCTAACTGGGCCCCACCTGTGAGGTCATGTGCTGCGTTTATCTTGATATAAGGTCACCATGTCACACACATATGGTTGTGATGCATGTGCCTGGTGTACCCTTATCAGATGGGTAGTCATGATGGGTATACTGGGTTTTTATATATTTTACTCTAGTGTCACTTTGATGGCATGCGAAAAAATAATGATAATAATAATAATTTGATTTTTA
>NW_026325518.1:0-431 GCF_001194135.2 Octopus bimaculoides
GTCCCACTGCATAGCACCTTGGGCAAGTGTCTTCTACTATAGCCTTGAGCAAACCAAAGCCTTGTGAGTGGATTTGGTAGACGGAAATTGAAGAATACAAACAATGCTGTAAGAAATATATCTGGCCATGGGGAAACATTACCTTTCTAGGAAACAGTTGAGGGATGACAACAGGAAGGGCATCCAGCCACAGGAAAATCTGCTTCAACAAATTCTGCCTGACCCATGCAAGCATGGAAAAATGGATATGTGGTGGTGGTGATGATGATGATGTTTGGTAAGGTTAATGTAGTTAATGTAATGTAGAGGCAGTGCTATTGTGGTACCAAGGAACCAAGAAGTGATGGGGAATCAGAGATCAAAAGATAATTCAATAAACATACCTGGATAAGAACAGCAGAATGAGAAAGAGCATCATTTAATGTCATTAA
>NW_026325519.1:0-504 GCF_001194135.2 Octopus bimaculoides
GAGAGAGAGAGAGAGAGAGAGATAGAGAGATACCTACACATATACATACATACATACATGCAGATAGACAGACAGACATCTATATATATATATATTTTCCTTTAGAAATATTCTCTGAAAGCACATTGATCGAAGCCATTAACAGAATAAAAGTGTTACCATTTGTGGAAGTTTGTATATTTTTCAAAGGCGCAAGTAAAATAATTGTACTTATTCAAAAAAATAAATTAAAAATTAATTGATATACACACTTGAAAAACTTTTAGATTAAAGCACTGCTCTGTATAAAGCACTTATAGTTTATGTAGAAATGGTGTACGCTCTAGCTATTATGTTTTATCTCAGACAATTTCTCAAGAAAATTGTGCATCTGAAACATAGTACTTCGCTGAGGACAACGGTGAATTACCAGACTACTGTTTCGATTTTATTTTCTCTCCTCAGTAGAGAATAAACTTGGCGTCTTGATTCAATTCAAAAATGATAGTTGCGATATAAGTATCG
>NW_026325520.1:0-307 GCF_001194135.2 Octopus bimaculoides
CATACAAACACACAAACACGCATATACAAACACATGAATATGCAGAATACATACCGACATACATGCATACGGACATACATAAATACATACATATGTGCATACACAAGCACACATATACGCTGACGTACACGCATGCGCACAAATAGACATAAAACGACGCTGCGCTAAAAGCGGATAGAATCAAAATCCATTGATAAGACTGCAAAAATTTGGAAGGGAAAATATAAATAAATGAGTGGAAATCGAACCGGTGAGTGTGTTAGATAAGGCATTAAGACAATATGACTCTCTCCAGACACAACATATA
>NW_026325521.1:0-1133 GCF_001194135.2 Octopus bimaculoides
CACACACACACACACACACACACACATACACACAGATAGGCGCAATACATATTAATGCCTGTGTTGATATTTAAATTGCTTTTAACTTAACGTCATTAATTGAGGCACTACATAACGATGATATCGAAATATAAAATAAACTTAGACGTGTGTTTTTAACGAACATACGATTATGTGTTTTAATAAAGATACATATGGCTTGAATGTGAAAATGTGAAGACTATCATTAAAACACAGACGTCCCTCTCTTCCTGAGTAACCAGAAAGAAATGAAAATAAAATAAAAGCAAGATTGAACTCACTAGTTTCACCTTTTCTTATTCCTCATCTATGATCGGTCTCTCATCCCCAGCCACAAGGAGAATATAGGTTTACAAATATCTATAATATACGCATACTCGGATAGAATTATAGGGATTTTTCAAATTTACATAACAATGCTTGTGTTGGCAACGTGAATTAATTAATAGATCCTAATACATAGCTATACGGTGAGTGGAAATGAAGGTATCCTCGATGTTTACACTTTCATAACATAGCTAAAGGTGTGCTTATTAAAAAAAAACATAAAAACATATACACTCCTAAGTTTATCCTGCATTCCTACTGTAAGACACCTACATACGCACGTACGAACATACATACACATACATACAGACATACATACATACAGATATACATACATGAATAGATACATATTGTGTGTGTATGTACCCTAGGTATGCAAATACATATATATGTACATATATATATATATATGCATGTGTATGTGTGTATATATACATACACAAACACACGCACACACATATACATGTTTATATAAATGTATGGACGTATACACCCATATTTCCACACACATATATGTGTCTGTAAATCTTTGCACGCGTATTTGTATATGTACATATATATTTATACACACGTGCGCACACACACACCGCACACGCACATACACACTCTCTCACTTTCACACACACACAAATATATACAGATTCGTATATGTAAATGCATTTACATGCATACATATACATGAGCTTAGATGAATATATTTATTTATATAAAAATGTATGCTCTCTCTCTCTCTCTCTCTCTCTCTCTCTCTCTCTCTATATATATATATATATATATATATATAT
>NW_026325521.1:1976-2589 GCF_001194135.2 Octopus bimaculoides
ATATATATATATATATATATACATATATATAGATAGATAGATATGGAGAAAATAGCTAGATAGATATGGAGAAAATAGCTAGATAGAAAGATAGATTGTATTGCCAAATTGCCAAACAGGTAGGGGTAGCTTTGAGGAAAGGAGGCGCTGAGTTAGAAGCCGAAGGGGTGGGGATCAGGTATAGCTGCAGGTATTGGAACTAGGAAAAAACAGCGGTGAGGTAGTTCGCTGATATTCGGAATCTGGTTGTTGTGCGCCAAAGAGGAGGCGAGAATGAAGATGTTATAGATGACATCAAAGATGAAAATGGTGATGGTGATAGTGGGTGGATTTATCTTCACCATCCTCACCGCTCACCGACATTAGCTTTAACCATCACCATCCTTAGTTCGACCTCCATTGCCACTATCATCATCTTTGTTTATCTTTATTACCATTTTTCACCGTGGCACAATCACTTATCCCCGTCTCTACTATTAATTATATTTACCATCGACACGTTCTCAAAACTTTTCTGAAATGGCCAATTTCACCACTCCAATACTGCCACCGCCATTGCTGTCATCACCACCTTCTTCACCCCAATCTTCCACCCAACAGTCACATAACACCG